>NW_026267721.1:18565-20362 GCF_000697945.3 Frankliniella occidentalis
CATATGCACAGCCGGGTTGGGGAGGGGGGCGCCAGGCGCGGCGCGTAGAGGCCATGTGCTCTCTCTCTCTCTCTCTCCTCAAAACATCACGACGGGGCGGGGCGGCCCGGGCTGGAGCGCGCGAGCGGGTCGAGCAACCTCCTCTCCACCGTTGCTCTCCTAGTTCAGCGTTGAGGCTTCGCACCGCACGGATAGAGATCGACACATCGCGCGCCTGAAAACTGAACTGAAACTGAACTGAACTCTTGAACCTGCCACCCCAAACCCGCACACACGCCCATATATACTAGCTGGGATGGGGCCGGGGCTGGGCGCTGGCATACTAGCTGGGCTGGGGCTGGGCTCTGGCTGCTTGCGCTTGGCTTGGGGCTGAGGCTGGGTGCGCTTACTGGCTGGCTGGCTTGCATTTGAACTGGCTGGCTTATTTTCGAACGTAAAAGTCAGCCGATAAACGACTGCCTAAAAACCGAGGCTAGGACGCCAAAAGGAGACAAACCGACGGGGCAGCCCAGCAGGGGACCACGACGCACACACGAGTCGGCGCGGCCGGGAGCAGCCGGGCCGAGCCGACACACATGCCGTGCAGCCGGCATGTGACCTCCCCTCCCGCAGCGCTCCGCAGCAGAGGCGCAGGGACCGCAGAGCCAAGAGGGAGCGTACCAAAGATATGTCACATAACTTTCTCGCGAGGGGGCAACACCGGGTAAACACGGGTGAGAACAACAACAAACCGAGAGCATCGGGGCGGCACAGGCCACTTCAAAAAAAAGGGGGGACAGGGCAAGGTCAACAAGCCAGACACCCTGCCGCGTCGGCAGGCCAGCATCGCGCCACCGCGGCAGATGGACAGCGAACCATTTTTTTAAACAATTGGAGCAGCAGCGAGCCAAGGGAGCAAAAGCAGAGAAAGGCCAGCTAAACTCTCTCTCTCTCTCTCTCTCTCTCTCTCTCTCTCTCTCTCTCTCTCTCTTTCTCCCGCTCCGTCCCTCTCAGGTCAACGGCCAAAGCTAACGAATTTCCTTCCAGCTGACCACCGGCGGCCCCGCCCGCGGCCCATAAGGCAGGACAGTGCCAGTCCACAGGCCCAGCCCCAGCAGCAGAAAGGCGGGAACAGGGAGCAGCCACAAGAGCGTGCAAAGATGGCGAAAATCGCGACAAAATGGGGCGCGGCCATTGCAAACCCGGCACCGAGCGGAGCGCGCGGACTTCGCACAAGTCACAGACCCCCCACCCTCGCCTTCGCCCCACCCGCGCGAAAGCAAGACACAGCAAAGCGGCAGAA
The DNA here is from genome assembly GCF_000697945.3 of Frankliniella occidentalis. NCBI lineage: Eukaryota > Metazoa > Arthropoda > Insecta > Thysanoptera > Thripidae > Frankliniella > Frankliniella occidentalis. Next base: position 19,848 of record NW_026267721.1, read on the forward strand.
ATAAAAATGGAAAAGCCAACATAAACCCTGATTTTGATTACAGATAGCGAATGCCGGTATTTTTCCGAACAGGGGACCCCGCGCTAGACGGGTACCATGGGCCCCTCGCATACGTCACGTCAGGGTGCGGGCGAGCCAGTACAATGTGGGAATTCGCGATAGAAGAAAAATACAGGACGGGACTAACCTTCACCGCCAGACAGAAAATAGGTACAGTCATTCCTCTGTTCGCGGGTAGCCGGCTAATAATCGCGGTAGTAGGCAAAGAGAATTTCTACAACAGCTTCGAGCCAACCAAATTGTGGGAAGCCGCCAAAAAATTCGAATTCTGGATGAGCGCAATGGAAGTAGGCTCAGTGGCACTAAGATTTCCCCCGCAAAACTCACGCGACGAGGCAACAAAATTAACGAGGGGTCTGCAACTCGTATAATCAAAAGTACACGACCCTATAATCACTTATAATCACGTCTATAATCCATAATCTTTTATAATCATTATCTATAATCTATAATCA
>NW_026267721.1:21914-23723 GCF_000697945.3 Frankliniella occidentalis
ACTCAAAAGTACACGGCTGAGGCGAGTTGCAGACCCCTCGAAAATTAATAACAGCAATATTAAGCCAAACATTCCGAAAATCAAAATCTAACATGATCATCTACTATCAGGCTCACCCACGCGTACTCACCCCACCCGCACCCCCCTCACCTCACCAAGACGCGACCGACCCCAAAACGAAGTAGCCCGGCCCGGCCGGCCACCTTCGGCTCACGAGCTAGCCCGGCCTCGGGACCGCGACGCAACCGAATCAGCAGTGACATCCCCCCCCTTCCTCCCCCCTCACCCGTTCGGCGCCCGGCCGCGGCCGCACCAGCAGACGGACAGCACGCGCTAGGCACGCACAAGGAGTGCACCAGGACCAGGAATTCAGTCAGAGCTTAAACTCCGGACAGTAATGTGGTACAGCGATTCACAGTGCGTGCCGTGCGTGGCCCGCATGGCACTAGCAAGCGTGCCTTGCCACTGCCCACCCCCGGGGGGGCCGCGTAGCCGGTCAGAAATTGTGCAATTGGATATCAGGGCGCAAGTGCGAATACACAGCACCAACCAGGACGCGCCGCGGATCTTCCGCAACGCGGCCGGGATACCGCTCCGGCTAAGCTTGGACGCGGTACCCGCAAGGAGGCCCGCGGCTCAGCACCGAGCCCAGGACGCAAGGCCCCAAGGGGGGCCGGGCGCGGCCCCAGCAAACCACAGCGCGGTCGCAGCACCATGCGGCACCGTCCTGGTCGGGCGGACATCAGAGACGGGGCGCCAGTTCCATCTCGACAGCACCCAAGGGCCAGCGCCGCGGGCCGCGCGGCCCAGCAGGCCGGGACCGCAAGCAAGTAAACACCACCCTGGGGCAACAGGCGCCCCCTCCCTCCACCCGCGCACGGCGGAAGGTACATACGCGGGACGCCTCCTAGCCCCGCAGTACATCCTGACATTACAACGGCCGGAAGCAAGCCAGCTGCACCATCACCAGCTCACCGGCACAGCAGTGGCCGGGGGGCGACCGGAGCAGCCAGCACAACCCGCCGGGGCCACAACCGCCATCAATGCACCCGGACCGGCGCAGCAGATAGCCACGCCGCGGAGCCCGCCGCACATCCGAGACCGGACGACCGGCGAACCAACAACAACCCCAGCAGCGCGCCGGCACCACGGCAGCCAGAGAACGGCCGGGCCAGCCGGCGCAGCCCGCCGCGGCCGCAGCCGCCGCCGCCGTCGACGCGCCCGGGCCAGCACGGCAGGCGGTCGCGCCGCGCAGCCCGCGCCCGCGCGCCGCGAAACGGGCTCGACGAGAGGACCCACCAACACAACGCAGCACGGAGGGAGCAGCGTCCCCGGCGCAGGGGCCCCACAACACACCGGCCAGCAGCAGCGCCCTGAGACACCTCGCCGAGGTGTATAACTCCGACGACGAGGCCGTCGGGGCCTCCCCACCTTCGCCCCCGACCGTACACGTCCCGGAGGAGGAGGGGCTTGACGAGTACCTGGACAATCTGCTGCGGGAGGTCGAGGACTTCCAAGACGACGACGCCTCGTCAACATCGGGGCCACGACCGCTCGTCATCGACGAGGACCGGCCCACCTCACCTGGACAGCACCAGCGAGCGGCGACGCTCCTATCCGGGCCGGCGAAAGCGCCACTACGCCGCCGCCAGTGGACGTACGGTTTGCCGAGCGCGAGATCGCCCGCCGGCGGCGCGAGGACGCTGCCCGCGGCCCACAGGACCCAAGACCAAACCTCGGAAGAATCTGGTGCAAACCCTTCGCGCGGTAAGAAAAAAAGACAGCAACAACAAACATTCCGCGGGTAGA
>NW_026267721.1:24772-25644 GCF_000697945.3 Frankliniella occidentalis
GGTGGTCGTATACCCGAAGTCCCTAAGTGCCATACGACCACCTGGTGGTCTTATACCCCATCTCCCTTTGTGCCATACGACCACAGAGTGTTTGCACTGGCCTCGGATGCCGGACGACCACACCAGGTGTCGTATGCTTTTAGGGTCTCGATTGCTTTACGACCACCGTAAGGTCGTGCCCTTTTACCTCTCAAAATGGCCTGGCACTGAACGTGTTAAGAGCAGGCATATGTAAAAATAAAAAGATTGCGTACCCAAAAGGCAGTTAAAAATTTAATTCCCAAAGATTAAATGAAAAGAAACTTCAGAGACAAAGCCTAAGAAAAAAAAAAAAAAAAGCAAGGACGGCCGCCCACGGGCCAGTTGAAAGGGGTAGCCAGCAGCGAGCGCGCAGCGCGCAGCGGGAAGGCGGCGGCCGCCGCGCCCTTTGTCAACAAACAACAATTGACAGCACCCGGCCCAGAGGGCCAAGGCCACGGCCGGTGGACGAACCCACCCAGCAGTTAAAGATCAAAAAATAATAAGGAGGGAACGCATTCACAACGCCATTAATTTTAAGATAGAGTAGTGCCCTGTTCGAGGCACAAGTAAGTTTGCATGAAAACTCCGCAGCTGTGGCGGCAAATGGATCCTATGTACCGAGATCGCAACATTGCATGCAGCGCTCGGCGCTTTACTGTACAAAGGACGCACAACGGGAAGACAATAGTAAGCGGGCCCGAGGGCCCGGGGGCGTCACATTGCGACGCGGGGACGCATCGCACGTCGGCCGTCGGGGATGTAGTGATATCAGAGCTGCAGAGGCAGCAATCGTCGCACAGCACGCACCCCAGCAACGTTAGGAAAGAGCAAGCACAACCACCCTATTTTTC
>NW_026267721.1:29388-32405 GCF_000697945.3 Frankliniella occidentalis
CCCTCCCCCCCCCCTCGCTTTTCCCCCTTTAAGGCGGGTTCGCGATCACCCTCCCGTACGCTAAACGTGTTTTCTTAAGCTAAAGGCCCATTTACGATCGTTTTGGCTCAGTTAATATAAATTCGGTTTTATTTAAGCAAAGGCGGTTTTGTCATTAATTTAAGGGGTTTTCGCGGAGAGGCATTTACGATCGTTTCCGCATGTTTCCGAGGTTAAGTAAAATTTTTGCCGCCGTCGCCATGTTTGTTTGGCGTTTCCGCCATTCTCATTGGCTAGTTCGTACTTCGCGCCCTCGGCCGGATAAAATTTAAGGGTTTTTTTTTAACCAAGGGGATGGCTTAAATTTTATTTTCCATCCCGATGGAAGCGATTCTCACTAAGGGGGCCATTTTTACTAACTAAGAATTTTATTTAAGCCAAGGATCGATCGTAAATGCTACCATAAGAACCAATGCTACGGAAATTTCATATTAACTAAGAAAAACGATCGTAAATGGGTCTTAAGCGTGTATTGTCATCCACGAAGAGAATTCACGACGCTCCTTACGCTAAACTAAATACTGTCTCTACCAGAAGGCAAAGTCTCGTTCCACCCGCGAGTGCTTCCGTCATTTGCTGTAACGAAACTGCCTAGTTGAGCCTCATAGCTCTCAAAGCGCCTTACAGGTAGGCAACATCCTGCCAGCCATGCATGCGTGTACTGCGGGGTGGCCTACCCCGAGCTGTTGTAGGACAGCGAAGGGCGATTGACCGCCAAAGTGCAAGCGCTGCAGAATGCCGGCGCGGCTGGACGCGAGGCTAGCCCATCCCATTTCATGGGTCGAAATCGTGGATTTCGGAGGTACGGAGCCTAAATGGTAGATTTCACCTGTGAGAGACCGTGTGCAAAGTCTAGGGCCTCTGTGCGACAACGTTTACCCGGATCGCATTGCGATTTTCGTTTTGGCCCAACCTTGGCGCCAAACAGGTAGACCATTTTGTAGGCGCTGCCCTGCGCGCACGGTGGGACCTGGGGGTTATCAAAATAAGCATCGGCCGACCGACCGACCGACCGGCCGACCGACCGGCCGATTGTCCAAAACGTGTTTAAAGTGGGTGACACGCACATTTTCGGAAAGGGGGAAGTGTGTATTCTGTAACAAACATTGAGATGCGCCGTTTATAACGCCCGTGAGACGCACTAGGATAAAGTGACAAAGGAATGCGATCAACTGTAAATGCCCGCGGCGCTACTTAAATTGTCGTTTCTAATCTTGGTGTAAAGTACTGACCCCAAAATTTGCAAATTTGTTACGTTTCAACATGAGAAACGGCAGTTTTAGAAGCGCCAGGTCTCTGGACACGCCCCGTGTGTCGAGAGCTCGGATCCTTCACATCTGATACAATACAAAGAAGGACCCACTTTCAGCCCGAGTCGTTCGCCCTGGTCCCACCGTGCGTGCAGTGCAGCGCCTACAAGATGGTCTATTGTTTGGCGCCAAGGTTGGGCCAAAACGAAAATCGCAATGCGATCCGGGTAAACGTTGTCGCACAGGCCCCGGACTTTGCACACGGTCTCTAATAGGTCAAAACTAACATTTAGGCTCCGTACCTCGAAAACGTTTTTGCGGTGGGATGGGCTACGCGAGGCCTCGGCCGAGCCTCGCAGGCGCCGAGCTCTCCGAGTTTATAGGATGTCCCCTTTGAAAATGGGACGGGTGCGGTGCGAGCGCGAGTCGGGAGCACTGGTCTGATTCGTCGATTTTGCAGAGCTCTGCCGCGCGCATCGAGGTGCGAGGTGCGTGACGAGCGGCTGCTGCACTGCACCTCACGACTTTGATGTTTCGTAACAAATTATACAGTCGTCAGTTGTCCAAAATAAATACATTTCTCTTATTTTTAGTACTGTGGATCTCGTCCTGCGCAGTGTCACGAGTTTCCGTTGAGAAGGAACCAAAGTGGGGGGGGGGTACGATTTGGGAGCCGTGTGAAAAAACAACACCTTGTCAACGTTCCTCTTGATAAAAGATAGGAAACATTTTAAGCCCGAAGACGATCGGAATTGAAATGGGAGAGTTATTTCCCTCCAAATTGGCACTTGGGTCTTTTATGGCACTTTTTGAGGCTAATAACTTTGCCGTTTCGATCATTTAGCATTTCCGTTTTAATTTTGAAAGAGGAATCCAGATCTATAATTACAACTTAAATTTTCAAACATGAAATATTCCAATTTTAGAATTTAGTCTATTTGAACAAAATTTAATGCTGTTCACTTAGTATAGAATGACTGGTAGTGTCCTAATCATTCAATAGCAAATGTCAACAGGGTTCCTAGCCCACAAGTTCTCGTCACAAGAGTAATGAACCTGGAAGGTACCGAACAATATGAGTGAACGAAAGGTATTGAACATTTAGAATTATGTTGAATTATAATTATAATTGTCCTACCTAACCAGAATTTACTGCAAGAAAGCATGTTGCTACCATTATGCTTTGCTGAACTGGGGGGGGGGGGAGGAACTGTGGACAGGGCTATTGACACTAAACCAATTTTTCATAACTGGCAAATGGCAGCAGACAGCACACGCAGACAAATGTTTACATCTTGATGTCTTGTGTAGTGGTGTGGTAAATTTGTTGGAGTTACCAATGGTTATTTCTAGAGGGAAATGAATTATTTCATAACTGTTTGAGCAATGAGAGAGACCAATTTGTATAATTACAGGTTTTCTGGGAATTCTTACTGTTGATATGAAATAACCTTGGAATCAAAAAGAGTCAAGTTCACATAACTCTTTATGCTCTGTTGAAATTTTGATGACTTTTGGGTTAAGTCGACTTATCACCTTTTGGTACGTGGATACTAGTGTGCAAAAGGAGGTAAGTTCGACTAACCTCCTTTTACAATCCCCTCCATCTCTCATCCTATGGTGTTATATTCACTTAAGGATTCTAGTGAGCTCCGGGTGACTTCGGGTGAGTTCTCTCCGGAGAGTTTCGGGTGAAGTAGAGAGAGTGGGGGTAGAATGCGGGGCAGA
>NW_026267721.1:32455-32762 GCF_000697945.3 Frankliniella occidentalis
TGACTTCGGGTGAGTTCTCTCCGGAGAGTTTCGGGTGAAGTAGAGAGAGTGGGGGTAGAATGCGGGGCAGAATAGGCAGAGGTTTACGAATAAATGTTCGCTTTTAAAGGGACTTTTAGACGTTTTACAGTGAAATACAATACTACGGTTTACCTTCAAGAGCGTTAACTCTGATTTAAACGATTTAAACTGAAACCTAACCTAATCTGGGTTCACGGACTCTACCCGAACCTCTCCGGAGAGAGTTGACCCGAAGTCACCCGGAGGTGCCCCCACAATGAACGGGAGGCGAGGCGGTGCCGGGTAG
>NW_026267721.1:40130-40760 GCF_000697945.3 Frankliniella occidentalis
GCACCGCCTCGCCTCCCGTTCATTGTGGGGGCACCTTAACTGAATATAACATGAGAGATATCCCCAAACTCTTTGGTGGCATAGATGCAGACTGAGATGTACTACATCTCCTCTCTAGACTACATGGTGCCATACGTAACTCACCCAAGTGAGTTACCCGTCGTTTGGTACTCACTCAGCTGTGTCCATTGATGTGGATGTGGAGGAGTGTTTGTCAGCCGCCATAATGCCTGTCTGGAGACTCCTGGAGCACGTGTTGCGACGGTGGGGAGGACTGAGAGAGAGAGGTAAATGCAACCGCACCCGACTCTCGCTAGGAGGCGCTGACGTTATTTTCTGTCTCTCTCACTTTTACGCCCAAGTAGCCAACCTCGGAAAATTTAAGCAAATTTCCTGAATTTAATTTAAAATGGATAAAAATCACACGTACATGGGTTAATTTGATCTCAAATAATTATACGTGCATAGAACTTACAAAAAACGGTATTTTAGTTGAAATCAAACTTTCTTATTTTCTTTGTATGGTTGCCATGACCGATGTTTACATGATCAGCTGATTTTGCAGGAAAGTGTTTGAAGTTTTGATCAAGGGAAAAGGTTTGTGCTTAAAGTAAAAACAATAAGTTTGTA
>NW_026267721.1:43292-43982 GCF_000697945.3 Frankliniella occidentalis
TCACAACTGGCTCATAAGCATGGGCATCTAATAGGTGCCAAGCAAGTTTACGAGCCTCAACTAAGAGAGACAAAATTTTTCCTGACTGAAAGTTAATTAGTTAAAAAAGTGTTTAATGAAGATTCGTTCAGTAACATACATGTATGCAAAGACATTTTCACTTACCTGACGTACACTAGGCTCATTGGCAAGCTTTACCAACAAATGCAAAAGACAGGTGTGAAGGCGAACAACTACCACTGGTGGTTCAGAAACACTTGCCTGGGCTAGCCATTGGTTCCAGGGGATTTCAATAAAAAGTACACCAAGAAAAGCATGGCAGTCAGGTAAGTATTGGTCTACCACCTAGACAGTCATAAAACCAGCAAGAGAAAAAATCTATAAGAACAAGGTAGAAAGCATTAATTTCTGCAATTCCAATTATTAAATGTATTACCTTGAGCATTAGATCTAGATGGGAGGGAGCTGGCCAAAATCGCATCCAGGGCAACGTGAGTAGGTTAGGGGGACAACCAGCGACAAGAGGACATTGATTATAGAATACCAAACGTCGGGACAAAGTGACTGGCTTTCGCTTGTTTTCAATAGTAAAGTAAGTACTGCATTGAAGTGCAGAGGAAATTTGTGTTTTAAAACAAGGCGTAAGTGATTGCAGAACATCTGAAAGTGATTTCAGAAAACAACCTTAGG
>NW_026267721.1:44032-50986 GCF_000697945.3 Frankliniella occidentalis
ATGTTAAGTAACAAAAAATAATGTATAATATCTGTAATTAAAGCTCTTTATAGTGCGTTGTGCACCTGCTTTTGTAAGTTTTTACTGTGATGGTTACATCTTGAATTAATATTTCTGAAATAATTACCAGGACATTGGATATGTTGTAGCTACACAACAAGAATGTCGGTGTATCGAAAGTGGTGTGAAGCTCTGGGCTGTAACAGCTTCAAGCACACACCTGCGGACCCTAGGGATACACCGTTGTTCACTTTCCCCTCAGACTTAGATTTGTAAGTATGGGAATGGTGAATAAAATTTCTGCTTTGTTACTAGGTTTATGCTAATGTTTTGTTTCATTTTTTAAATTAGGTGTAAGGCATGGGTTCAAGCAGGTGGAAACCCTGACCTGTTACAAATTGATTCATGCAAGTTGCACAAAAAGCTACTACATGTGTCAGAAGCACTTTCTGCCTGGCAACTTCACTGATGGAAGAAAGGAAAGATTAAAACAAGGAGTGACTCCATCAGTTTTCAAACACCCTCCTCTTCCTGATGAGGACATGGCAAACTGGCCACTGCATAATCTACCAAAAAAGAAGAAGAGCCAACGCCTCTTTCCTCCTCCTGATGAGGATATGCTCAGTATATATTAATTGAATTTTTTACCTATCTAAAGAGAGAGTTCCATTAATCACATTAACTCATCTTTAGTTAATAGATACCAAGGCTCCGTAACTTATTACTTAACTGCCTTTAACATTATTTTAAGAGTTAAAGTTATAACATGTAACTTAGTCCTTTGGAAACAAGTTAGTTATTTGACTTGTCCAACTTTTTTACATAGTGTGTACAGTTAATATCAGGCATATATTTCAAACTCGATAACTTTAACTTTTAATTTGACATGTGTGACATGTGTTTTGTTACATTGAGTAACTAACATTTGATTGTTTCAGCTTCTGTTCAAATGGTTGAGCCTGATATTATAGCAGCTTATCAAGAGGCCATCATAGTCCATCCAAATATAAGGAGAGGGGACATGAAAAGAAAACGGGCTGATGACTTAAATGATGAGGATGAAGAGTTTCGAGATCCGGATCATGCAGGTACATTCTAAAAAATGTTTGTTACAAAACAACATACCAATTGTTTTGATGAAAAGGAAAATTTCTTGTTATATGACCACAAAATTCTAAACATGATCCATCCACTTACACGGATGGGGACATGTATCTGACTTTCCGTTTTACCAAATCTTCTAACAAATTTTGAAGTTTTCGTTTCATTGATTATTTTGACCTGTTTTCTTACTTTAGATTAATGTTTGTTTTTACAGTGAAACGACCTCATGCAGAAGAGACTGACATAGCTGTTCCTCATGTATCAAGTAATATATATTGTATTTTGCTGGGATCATTTCTAGACTTCACTATATTGTATACTTTTTGAAAATTTGCTCTTGCATGTTCCTCATTGATTTGTTATTTGTGCTTCAGGATCCACAGAGAGAGAAGCTCACTCCCCAAATGAAAGAAAGCATCGTTCTCCTCCACCTGAAAGGCTGACCGTCTCCAAAATTGCGTTGGCAAGTGGGATTTCAAACCCAAACACTCTCTCCCATCGTGAGAAGCAGCTGGCTAAAACTGCCATGCAGTATCACTCTGATGCTCGCCGAATAAAACATTTACTGCAATGTTCTCAAAGGCGCGGTGCAAATTTAAAGAAGTTAGCCAAAAAATCATCAGTTGACCTGATACATGGAATGCTCATTTCACCTGAAGCAAAGATCATCTTGGAAGCTCAGTTTGAAAATTGGAGAAGAAAGCCTCAAGGGAGGAGATGGAGTCCACAAATGAAATGTCTCGCTCTTGCAATTTGGAAGAGAAGTCGTAAGGTGTACAGATGGTTAGCAAGTAGACTTGCCCTACCTGTCGAAAGCACATTACGGTATTTACTTGTTGATATCCCTTTACAGCCTGGAGTTAATCGAATAGTCATGGACAACTTGAGCAAGAAGATAAAAGATTATTCAATAAAAGACCGTGTGTGCCAGATAATGTTTGACGAAGTTTCTTTAAAACAAGGTGTATATTGGAACAAGATGATAAAATTAATAGAAGGGTTTGAGGATTATGGTCCAAACGGCCGGACTATTGCGATGGCCACTCATTCAATGGTGTTTATGGTGCAAAGCATAAACAGAAAATTTAAACAGCCTGTTTACTACCTGAGCCGTGGAACTTGTCCAACACCTATTCTAAAGGATCTATTAGTAAATGTGATAAGAGCCCTTCAGAATATTGGCCTTGTTGTCATTGCCAGTGTTTCTGATCAGGGTTCCACTAATCGTGGTGCCATAAATATCCTCAGAAGATCATGTCAAGAAGGTTTGTACGAGTCCGTGTACGAAGTGGATGGGAACAAGATTTGCCATATCTATGACATTCCCCACATTTTCAAAAATATTCGAAACAATTTCATGAAATGTGATGTTGACATTAGGCTGAAGCAAAAGGCATCATGGGAGCATCTTATTCACTACAAACAATTGTGTGAACAAACTCTTTTTAAAAAGGTCTCACTTACAAATGATCATCTCTTCCCAACAGGAAAAAAGAAAATGCGTTGCAAATTGGCCATGGAAACGTTGAGCCATTCTGTCGCCTCTGATATTGCTGGGATAAACCTAGCCAGTGAAGGGAAATACCTATCACATTGTATTATTACAGCAAAATTCCTATCCGATGTGGACCTTTTTCTGGATCTCTCCCAAGGAAAGGGGCCAAAGGATAAAGAAAAACCACTTCAAAGATGTTCTGTCACCAGAGATACTATTCACCATGTGATGTGGGTCAAAATGATTAAAGAAATGAAAACCTGGAAATTTGTCAGAAGATTTGGTAAGATGAAAGGTCAGGTTCATGTCCCCATCTGTGTTAGTGGTTGGATAGATAATGTGAAATGTTTTCAGAGGATATGGAAAAATTTGCATGATCATTTTAACTTTCAAGAACTTAACTTGAGAAATTTTGATCAAGATCCAATTGAAAATTTCTTTTCTATTATCCGGGCTACAAATGGCTCCAACAGGAATCCGACAGTAACAGCAGTTTACTGCTTCTATGAAAACTGCAATAGTAAACAATCTCTCCTCTTCTTTTATAAAAGGAAAAAATTGTGAGGATGATACAAGTGAATTACTGTCTAATATGTTGGAGTTAATTGGCAGGAATAGAAATGTAAGCTCTTCTAGTGAGGACACCACATCAACAGAATGCTCAATTGTTAGGGGCCAAGGAGAGTTGGACCCCCCAATATTTAGAACTGAGTACAGGTCAAAATGCAGCAGGCAAGATCCTGCCATGTGGTGCACAAAAATTGCTAACAGAATTTTAACCACTGAAAAGTTTTCAGCTTGCCCTTCTTGTAGGAGTACACTGCTGATCCCAACAAGTGAAGAAAGTTCAGCTGATCATCTCCTCCAAGAATGCCTGCAGCTAACAGCTTTGAACCGGCATATTGCAGACTTGCAGAGAAAGCAAAGAACACAACTTTCAACCTATTCTGACCTTGTAAAACTAAAAATTTCGAACGAGGAAACCAGAAGATGCTTATATGCATCTCCAAGTATGGTCAATGCTTACCTCATGTGTCATCGAAATTTCCTCCATAAGTGCCAATCTTTTTTGTTCCATACCAGTGTTTAGGATGAGACAGTTCAAACCTGCTCATCAGCTTGTTCCTTTGAGTGGTTGTGTGCAGAGCACCAACCTGAACTGAAGAAATTACTCCTAGATAGCTTTGCTGATTCCTTTTTAGAAAACATTTGTGTACAGATTAATAAGTTGACAAGAGATGCAGAAAAATTAAAGTCCACAAAGTCGGCACTTCGTACTTGGAGAGCAAGGATCATGAACCATGCTGACAGAGGCATAGGAATCAAGACGATGAGGACTGGGAGGATTTTGAATCTTTGCTACAATACATTGAAAAAATGCCTGAACCAGCTACACCACCAGCTACACCTTCGTGTTCCACAGGTATTAAAACTATTGTTTTCCTCTGTAGGTTCTTGTTGTACCAAATCACCTCAGCAACATTCATTGCATTAATTTTCTGATTTAGCTCATTTCAGTTTGGTATTTTGGGTAAGGATAGTATACCATCCCTTGGATTCCTGGTGAACTTACGATGGGTGAAACTGGTTTCTATCATTATTGTGGACTCATCTCTTGCTGGGATTCATCGATTTTTGGTATTTGGTTTACTTTTCATTGTCTTGGTGTATAGCATGTTAAACTGCAACCTGGTTACAGGGCTGGGTTAGTAGCAGGGTCAATGAGCTGGTCGAATTGATAACAATATCTCTGTATATTGTTACTTTCTTTAAGAAGTCCTGAACCAACCCCTGGTATTTTTAATGTTCAAGTATAACTAACATTTATTTGTTTCATGTTATTTATCATGCTACAATCATTTTATTTGCCGTTAAAACTGCAAAATGTCTGTCTGTCTGTCACTTGTCACTTGTCACTTGTCACTTGTCACTTGTCACTTGTCACTTGTCACTTGTCACTTGTCACTTGTCACTTGTCACTTGTCACTTGTCACATCAGAAACATAGGGAAAACCACATCTGGTTACATAAAGTCGAGATCATCATGACTTTTGGATGTTGGGTTGTGGTGAGTGTGTTCTAGATTTTTTCGGATGAGTAACTTTGACATACTATGATTTTGATTTTGAAATAATTGTGGTAATACTTGTTTGTAATCAGAATCTTTCATGCGTTGCAGGTCCACAAGTATTTACAACCCCACAGAATCTCCATCCACCATCTACGCCCATCCACTTCCACAGCCCAGTCCTGTGTCACACTTATTGAGGACTCCCCTTCATCATCATACTGCACCATCAACATCCACAGAATCAACCCCACAGAATCTCCATCCTCCATCTACACCCATCTCACTTCCACATATATCGAGAACCCCCCTTCATCATCGTACTGCACCATCAACCTCCATCCCTAGCCCGCACACACAGGCAGCTAGCACCACTGCTGTTGTTATTCCAATGAAATCTCCTCAAACAGTAATTCATGTGAGTATATTGTCATCAGAATATAATATGCTGTTCGTTCTCTGGTGTTTCATATTCCAGTTCTTATATTCAAGATTGAAACATAATAGAAATTAATATGTTGTATTCATTTTCTCACCAGTCTGTTGCTCCTAAGTATCTGTTCCCACCTGAATTGATACATAGAGGCTGGAGGAAGAAATACCCTGTTGGTGCTGGGATGAAGAACCAGACAAACACATGTTATCTGAATGCAGCTTTGCAGGTACCTCAGTTTACACATTACATTCATTTTTACCAACCCCCATGTTTTGAATACAGTAGGGATTTTTTCTATTATACGTCTAGGCTCTATTTCATGTCCCTGCCTTCGTTTCGTGGCTGCTGGAGGACCAGGAACTTGAAAAAAAGAAAAATCTATGCTTGGCATGTTCTGTCGCAGACACCCTACAGAAATCACATAGTTTACCTTTGGTGGTACCTGCTCGAATCTACAACCAGCTCCCCAGTAAGATTTATCCTCTACTCTATATTCTATTACATATTTTGTTATGTCCAACATTTGTTTCATGATAGACAATTACTTTTTGAATTTTCCATTTCAGTGATTAACAAGTTTTTAAAGCGAAGCCGCCAGGAGGACTCACATGAGTTTATGCGCAAACTATTGGAAAAAATGGAAGAGGAGTTTTGCAGGAGGTTTAAGAGTGCCATGTATGTATCATGCATTTATATCCAACACATTTCTTAAAATTTAGCTTCATTCCGTTGATTTGATCAATACAGTCATATCAATATTGCAGGAGAAATTCAAAAAACTCTAATACAACTCCAATGAATTTAATCTTTGGAGGATACCTTCTGCAAGAGGGTGAGCAGCTCTATATAAATATACACTTTGTAGTATGGAATTTAGTAGTTTTCATAATAATATTGCCTTTCTTTTCTGCTCTTTGCAGTGACATGTCTCAACTGCAAGGGTAAATCAACCCGCCCCCTGTATTTCTCCGACCTAGTGGTAGACTTGTGTGCCAGTGTTGAGGAGTCAGTGTGGAGTTATTTTAAACCGTCAAAAGTATCAGGATATACTTGTAACCATTGCAAAAAACCTCAAGCAGAGGCCCAAATGAGACAGTTACTTCTGAAAGCACCGAATGTGCTTTGCATTCAATTGAAAAGGTGATCAAATCTAGATCCTGATGTTCGTTCTAATATATTTTACACAAATGTTTAATTGCTATTTTCCTTTTCAAAAGGTTTAATCCTCTGGGAGCAAAGATTGATGTGAGCTGCAAAACTTCAACAACCTTGAACATGGGTAATGCTTTGCAACTGCGTCTGATGTTAAATTATTTACAATGTTCAGTTGTCAACATATGGTTTGTGAATGCCTTATTTTTTGTGTTTCTTCATAGGCAATGGTTTAACATACAATTTTTTGGCCATGGTTCAGCATCATGGGCCTCGAAGCAACTGTGGCCATTATAGCACAATTGCTGTTGCGGTTGATGGCTCACTTTATCACTTTGATGACGAACAGGTACTGTCTCACTTCAGTGCTTTAGTAAACAACTCCAGCTCAATAGTAATCATACTCTGGCGCATTGTCATCAATTTCTGTTTCAGGTCTCAGCAGTGACCCAAAGTTGTTTGCAACCTCCTACAGCTCAACCATATTACTTATTTTATGAGAAGACTAAGTGATAATTTATTTAGCATCAGTATGTATTGTCAATTTTGTACATAGCCAATGAATGTTATAAATTATTTTGATGTTGTTTCATCATTGTTTAACTTACATGTTAATTATACATGTTACAATTAATGGGAAACATCTGGAGGGTCCCCTGTCTAGAGGGTCCCCCCTGAATATTTTATTATTTTTTATTA
>NW_026267721.1:55341-58103 GCF_000697945.3 Frankliniella occidentalis
AGTACTGCATTGAAGTGCAGAGGAAATTTGTGTTTTAAAACAAGGCGTAAGTGATTGCAGAACATCTGAAAGTGATTTCAGAAAACAACCTTAGGAACAGTCGGACAAGTCAATTGGAAACAGTAATTTCCACAATGCAGAAAATTAACTCACTTCATGAAGAATTTGTTTTTCTTCAGCTGGTGTTGGTCCAATGGCAGATAATGCCCTGCCAACACTATCAATAAACTCATCACATTCACTAAGTGTTGGTTTTCCTTCTGCCAGCCATTGGCCAATATCAAACTGGAATGCAGAAAGCTGTTAGACTTTTTACCCTTACTTAAGAGGGCGCTGCTCCGTGATAATACTGTGATCATACTCCATAAAATACAAGTAACAAATCACCTTTGAAAGAAGCACAAAACTGAGATCAGAGTTGGGCTGAACAGAAACGTCCACCACAGACTTGTACATGGTAAGAAAAACTGGGGTAGCGGCAACAGTTGGTGTAAAATGAGGTCCCAAAAGCCCAGCAAGGCGGGGGTGCTGAACCATACATGATAAAAGGCGCTCACACTCACATTCTTCACCACTGATGAATACCTATCAGCAAATTTCAAGGATGAAAGTAACATTAACAAACTATAAAAACAAAGTACATCAAGAAATTTTGTATTTGTACTTACCTGTCCCAAATTTTCCAAGCAAGTGGTGAACAACTGTTTAGTGGGAGGGTATACTGCAAGATCCTCATTGTATCTTGAGACTAAATGATAGAAGAGCTCCACACCAACATTACGTACTCTATGAGCAGATTGGGCTTCAGTAACCCCTTGATTTTGTAAGCTTAGATATTCGTCAGTAAGGCCTTTGATTGACTGTTCAATTTGAACACTGCTTGCACAGACTTTGAGTGGTGGCGGTTGCATTGCTCTTGTTATGAGGGCTTCACAGTCAGTGCGGTTTTGAGTTATCATGTGTTCTGTCCTTTCACTGACACGGGCTTCCCGAATCTACAGATCAAGACATACACTACTCATCTGATGCAAAACTAGAATCATGATAATTTTCAACTCTTAAAAACTTACTTTTATACGAATAGTTGCAGGACCAGCACAGGTCACAGTATTGTGATGGCTATTGGCATATCCCTCACTTTGACATGTAGCCTGAAGTGTGACTTCAGTCTTCACATCCGAATAAAGGGATGGTACAATTTGTAAAAAGCTGCAATCAAGTGCATTGTGTTCAGCCATACGGAGAGCATAAAGCTGAGCATATTCTAATACAATACGGAGTGATTCTCGAAGAGCTTCAAATGTTGCATTTTGACTTTGAAATGTCTCAGGCTTGAGTGGAGGAAGAACAGCTTTGCTAGATTTTAGATCAGGTGGCCCCTTAGGAGTATCATATGATTGCAGTCTAAAAAATGTTTTTTGAAAAATCATGGCAGAATTAGATGACAAAATTAAAAAGAAATAAAACTTCAAAAGCTTTAGGATATACATTGACGTACTTACCTCATCAAAATGCGTTCAATAGGGTTCTTTCCTTCATCTCGAGAATGGCTGAATACAGGTAATTGTTTTGAATCTACAGAGGGAGAGTTTGGGCAAATGGTACGAAATTGGGATGATTCCCATTGCTGTGCCGATTTTTTCTGTTCCTCTATAATTGACTTGTAATCCAAAAATTCAAGCCACAGTGTCTGTTTTTCAAGTAAAGAGATTCATGGTCATTTAACTCTGAGAAACTGTTCAAACAGGAATGTTGGTTCATCTTTCTCCTTCACTCACCTTATCTCCCTGAAGAATAGAAGCTAATTTTTCTGCATTGTAGAGGGGCGGTAAAGCAGGCAGGTAAAGAGTTGCTTCATGCAGCCGAGGCTCCTCAAGCCAAACACCTAAAGTCCATATCATCCTGCAGAAGTAATCATGATTAGATTAAACTAAGGGTTCAGAAGAATAAATAAATCTGAAGAAAATGATTAGAGAATCAGTTATTACTTTGATGTACTTTCAAGCCATGAGTGTCTCTCAGCATCTTCAGCTTTACACTCATCCATTGATGTCCAGTAGTATTCTTTGCATTCTTGTAACTTCTTCTTAATACGCTTCAAGTATATAAGGTTTAGCATACCCTCAAAGAACTTAGGGCCAACTCCTCCAACTCCTTGACCTCTGTAAGGGAAAGTGAGAAAAAAACATAATTTGTGGTAAATATGTAACAAAATCCAATGGATGAATTGAAGAAGTACTCACGAAGGTGAGGGAATCCGAGCTAAAAACTGTAAAAAGAACTTTTGCCAGAACAGAGGAAGCAGTGGATGATCTAAAGGTGTGTCAAGAGCCTGTTGCGACCAGCGATATATGCTCAGCATTGTTGAGGGTGGAACAGGTCGTTTGAGAGTATGACAGGCTTTCTAAAACAGCAAAATGAGTAGATGTGACACACAAATTCAATTTAGACTTTACCAACAAGATAAAAACCAAGCATGAAGGAAAGAGCCATATTTACAGTACCTTAAGTGCAGCATCAACTGATGGTTTGCCAGTCATTGAAGCAAGTTCCTTCTGAACTTCTCTCCATAAACCAGTTTTTTCTTCCAGTTCCTCCTGTTCAATCTCAAGAGCAAAAAAAGCAAACCAAGGACCTTCAGGGCAAGAAGTTCCAGGAAGAAGAGGAGATCCAACAATTCCACCAGAAGAAACCCAACTCATGATTGAAGAAAGGGTTCCACCTTGTTTGGAACCCTGTCCATTCTGAAAGAAAAGAAAAAT
>NW_026267721.1:58408-58737 GCF_000697945.3 Frankliniella occidentalis
TAATTATAATTACGAATCATTATTACGAATCAAGGAGGTTAATATTTACCTGCATACCTGGTCTACAAATAAATGTGTGAGGGATCCAGTCAGCAGCACTGAACACATTATGTGCCTGCTTGACTGAGCCTGCCCCACACTGATTTTTTTGTAGATCTCAGGAATGCTGTTATGGTTGATTTACCATGGAGAGTTCATAAAAGTAAAGACTGATGAAGTTAAAAGCGGAACAATATACAAACCTGAAAAAGGCTTCTGAGTAGTTCATTTGCCACTCTTTTAGATTCCTTTTCAATAAATGCTGTCTTTAAAACAATATCAAGCAAGAA
>NW_026267721.1:59757-60081 GCF_000697945.3 Frankliniella occidentalis
ACAAAATGTTGTTAATCAACTTAGCCAAATGTATTCTTTTCATGTGTATCTTTAAAGTTTTTTGATGTTGTTTTTGAATTTGTTTAAAAATAAATAACCATTGACCATTATCTAATCTTATGATTTATTTACTGTTTTAGAACGTTGCATGTCAACACCAACACAATTACCCTTTGATAGGTAATACAATACTCTCATGAGAGAATTAGAATGATCGATAACGAATTCCTATTTTATGACTTAGAGCGAGTGACAACATGGGTCCACGGTTGAACAAAAATATCACAGCTTCAAACAACAGAAGATAAGCGCCAGGAATTTTTT
>NW_026267722.1:0-2258 GCF_000697945.3 Frankliniella occidentalis
TGACTGCTGCTGTTGCTGTCGGCGCGCACCGACCTGCTCAACATCGTTCCGGAGCTCCTCTTGTTCGTCTCTAGGTCAGGACGCTGAATAGTAAGACGTGCTCAATCTGAGCACGCCAAAAAAGTGCGCTTAAACTGTGCTTTTGAACGGTCATGGTCTGAAAACTTAGCTCCTCTCCAAATGGGCGAAAAGCGACGTGTATACATGGGTCCTGGAAACTTCACGACAGCAGAACCAATCGCGAATTTTTAACATTTCAATTAGGCCATTCGGAACGGAAAAAAAACTGTGCTTTCAGCCTGTGCTATCTGTTTGAATTGTGCGTCGACGCACGTTGCCGAAGAAATTGTCAAAAACGGATATTTGACACACAATAAATCTGAACACGCTAAAAAAGTGCTCTTAAACTGTGCTTTTGAACCGCCATGGTCGCGAAAACTGTGCTCGTCTCTTTATGGGCGAAAAAAGACGTGTTAACATGGGTCCCGCAAACTGCATGATTGAATAGGGTATTTCGGGTAAGCGGAGCGGCGGAAACGGAACCGGCCAGTTCACCGCTGGTTGCATCTCTGCTGCTGATGCGCGGGGAAGAGGGAGAGGCGGTGGGGCGGCGCGGAGTCTACTGCGCATGCGCAGTTCGCAGGCTGAGACGGATCCAGCAGCCGCTCGGCCGTTCCATTTCCGCTGCTTCGCTTACTTGAAATACCCCATTGTGCGTCGAAAACAGGTGTCCAAAGGCACCGTCGAAAACGTAATTTGACAAAGGTCAGCGGTACCCATCGCGAATTTCAACAATTTGAATACACAATTCTGACTGGAAAAAACTGTGCTTTGAGGCCGTGGTATCCATTTAACTTGCGTGTCTGCAGCAGGTGGCTAAAAGAACCATCAGAAGCACCGTTACCATCAAAATTTGGCGGTAGGGCCCATATAAACACGGCCGGCGGGACCCAGTGACGCACAATAAACCATTCCGGTAAAGCAGAAATGCAGACGGACAAGAAAAGGGAAGTCGCCATGTTAAAGCATAGTAAATTCCGTTTTCTTCTTGTCCGCATTCTTCTGCATTTCTGCTTTACCGGAATGCCATGGAGTAGAAGGGGATGGAGAGGCAACGACGGGCGGGCCAGGGCCTGCACGGCCAAATGTGCGGCCCATTTTCTCCTAAACGATTCCACCTATTTAAAATCCGAAAGCAGCATCGGACAGGGGAAGGTCGATTGTATGGCCGCGTAAAGTTTCAGCTCGATCCGTCACATCCTTCTACCTCAACGCCGCGCTGTCCGCCGCGCCGCGCTTATTCGGCAGGGCTCGGGGTGGGTTCGGGACGCCTGCGCTAAGTCGCAGAAAACGTTCCGCTGACGATTTCCTCAAAACAGCAAAGTGGGTGTCTCTTATGATTGATATCGGCACAGAATAGCATAAGATGATTTTTAAGAATATTTTGGTACCTTACCGACCGTTGAAATACGATTTCACAACAATAACAAACGTGGTGCCTTTCGGGGTTATGTTGACTATGGTCGGAGCCTAGGCTAGCGGCAGCTGCTTCACGAATTAGTTGTTTTCGAAGAATTTGGAAAGGTAAGCACAAAATATTGAATTGGGGAACTCGAAAAGTAAACTCGGCAATATTTTCCGCCAATATTCGTCATCAAAGAGTTTAACGCCACCCGTATACATTGGTGTTATTTTGTGCATCTGAGTATGACTGAAACCAAACATTAACTTCGACTAATTCGTGAAGCAGCTGCCGCTAGCCTAGGCTCCGACCATAGTCAACATAACCCCCAAAGGCACCACGTTTGTTATTGTTGTGAAATCGTATTTCAACGGTCGGTAAGGTACCAAAATATTCTTAAAAATCATCTTATGCTATTCTGTGCCGATATCAATCATAAGAAACACCCACTTTGCTGTTTTGAGGAAATCGTCAGCGGAACGTTTTCTGCGACTTAGCGCAGGCGTCCCGAACCCACCCCGAGCCCTGCCGAATGAGCGCGGCGCGGCGGACAGCGCGGCGTTGAGGTAGAAGGATGTGACGGATCGAGCTGAAACTTTACGCGGCCATACAATCGACCTTTCCCTGTCCGATGCTGCTTTCGGATTTTAAATAGGTGGAATCGTTTAGGAGAAAATGAGCCGCACATTTGGCCGTGCAGGCCCTGGCTCGCCCGTCGTTGCCTCTCCATCCCCTTATACTCTCATGGGAATGCTTTAGTAAATCTGGGCACGCTGTAAAACTGTTCTTAAACTGT
>NW_026267722.1:3405-4684 GCF_000697945.3 Frankliniella occidentalis
CTTTTGAACCGTCATGGTCGCGAAAACTGTGCTCGTCTCTTTATGGGTAAAAAACGACGTGTTTACATGGGTCCTGGAAACTTCACGACAGCAGGAACCATCACGATTTTCTAACATTTCAATTAGGCCATTCTGACGGAACGGAAAAAAACTGTGCTTTCAGCCCGCGCTATTCGTTTGAATTGGGCGTCCATGACAGTTGTCCGAAGGCACGGTCCAAAACGCCCCGACGGAGGGGCCTGGGTAAAGAACCGTGCCCCGAAAAAATGTGCTTTCCGTCGATGACAGGTATCCAAAGGTACCGTCGAAAAGGTAATTTGACGAAGGGGCCCGAGTAAACCGGGTCAGCGGGACCCATCGCGAATTTCAACAATCCGATAACGCCATTCTTGCCTTAAAAAAATAAACTCTCTTTCTATGGACTATTAAACGACGCGTCCGTTCAACAATATCCTATCTGTTTCGCTGCCCCGAAAGACTAGCCTGTCTGTTTCGCTGCCCCAACAGACCAGCCTATCCGTTTCGCTGCCCCGAAAGACTAGCCTTTCTGTTTCTCGGCGCTTTCTGCATCGCTGTGTGCCACGTGTGCTTGTGTGCACTCCAGATGTAGAACTTACAAAAAGTACAGCAATCGAGTAGCACAGGTGTATTTTGTATGAACAGCTATAACTTAAGAGGGAATGAATGTCACAAGGTTTTGTTGGTCAATTTTTGACAGCCTTGCCCTAAACCGTCCTTAGATCCACTTAGATCTACTGTCGGTCGATTTACTGAGGACGTGTCGCACCTTCACGGGCTGATTGGGAATGGCCGCACACACTTTAGAAGGTATACTGTACCGCACGCAGTCGAGCCGACGGATTGCCTATCGTCTTTGACCACGACGCCTCGTGGCCCCAGAGGACTAGGCGAACTGCTCGAACGCCTCGAATAGTAAAAGTCCAACTCCATATCAAACCAAGCCTGCTAGGGGACACCTTGACCAGGGCGGTAGTTTGTGCAACGATGTGGTGCTGCCCGGGTAGCAGAGCTGCGTGCAATGTGCATTTTGTGCCCAATCTAAAACGCGCCTAAAACGCGTGTGGGCGCCAACCGAGGCGCCAACTATGGGCCTAGAATGCGCCTAAAATGCGCGTTTCAGATGGGACGTATAATGCGGTTTGAATGCAGTTAGCTCCATTTTGCTGCCTCGGCTCGACGGCCTCGTCGAAGGCACTTTCGGCAAGGCAGGAATTAAAGGCCCCTCTGCAACTCCGTAAAGAGGCGTTCGACGTGATGA
>NW_026267722.1:10162-10974 GCF_000697945.3 Frankliniella occidentalis
CAGTCCGATTACGCCATTCTGAACCGAGAAAAATGTACTTTCGGCACGTGGTTTCCGATTGACTTTTGCGTCTAATACGGGTGTCCAAAGGCACCGTCGAAAACGTAATTTGACAAAGAGGAAACAAGGTCAGCGGGACCCATCGTGAATTTCAGCAGTCCGATTACGACATTCTAATCGGAGAAAAACTCTGCTTTTAGGCCGTGCGATCTGTTTGATTTAAGCGTAGACGCACGTTGCCACAGAAACCGTTAAAAACGAATATTTAACGCCCATTAAATCTGAGCACGCCAAAAAACTGCGCTTAAAGTGTGCTTTAAAACCGTCAAGGCCGCGAAAACTGTGCTCGTCTCTTTATGGGCGAAAAACGACGTGTTTACATGAGTCCTGCAAACTTCACAACAGCAGGATTAATCGCGATTTTTTATCATTTCAATTAGGCCATTCTGAACGGAAGAAAACTGTGCTTTCAGTCTGTGCTATCCGTTTGAATTGTGCGTCGATAACAGGTGCACTGTTAACATCAAAGTTTGGCGGTACGGCCCAAAAAAACAAAGCCGGCGGGACCCAGTGACGCACAATTAAATCGTCCAAAGGCACCGTCGAAAACGTAATTTGACAAAGAGGAAACAAGGTCAGCGGGACCCATCGTGAATTTCAGCAGTCCGATTTCGACATTCTAATCGGAGAAAAACTCTTCTTTTAGGCCGTGCTATCTGTTTGATTTATGCGTAGACGCACGTTGCCACAGAAACCGTTAAAAACGAATATTTGACGCCCATTAAATCTGAGCACGCCAAAAAACTGCGCTT
>NW_026267722.1:12123-13945 GCF_000697945.3 Frankliniella occidentalis
TGTGCGTCGATAACAGGTGTCCAAAAGCACTGTTTACATCAAAGTTTGGCGGTACGGCCCAAAAAAACAAGGCCGGCCGGACCCAGTGACGCACAATAAAGCATTCCGGTAAAGCTGAATTGCAGAAGAATGCGAAGAAGAAGAAAACGGAAATCGCTATGCTTTACCATGGCGACTTCCCCTTCCTTGTCCCTCGCATTCTTCTGCATTTCTGCTTTACCGGAATGGTTTATTAAATCTGAGCACGCCGAAAAACTGTTCTATCGCAAATGTCAACAGTCCGATTACGCCATTCTGAACCGAGAAAAATGTGCTTTCGGCACGTGGTTTCCGATTGACTTTTGCGTCGATGACAGGTGTCCAAAGGCACCGTCGAAAACGTAATTTGACAAAGGGGAAACAAGGTCAGCGGGACCCATCGTAAATTTCATCAGTCCGATTACGACATTCTAATCGGAGAAAAACTCTGCTTTTAGGCCGTGCTATCTGTTTGATTTATGCGTAGACACACGTTGCCACAGCAACTGTTTAAAACGAATATTTGACGCCCATTAAATCTGAGCACGCCAAAAAACTGCGCTCAAAGTGTGCTTTAAAACGGTCAAGGCCGCGAAAACTGTGCTCGTCTCTTTATGTGCGAAAAACGACGTGTTTACATGGGTCCTGCAAACCTCACGACAGCAGGACCAATCGCGATTTTTTATCATTTCAATTAGGCCATTCGGAACGGAAAAAACTGTGCTTTCGTATGATTTGTGCGTCGCTAACAGGTGTCCAAAAGCACTGTTAACATCAAAGTTTGGCTGTAGGGCCTAAAAGAACAAGGCAGGCGGGACCTAGTTACGCACAATAAACCATTCCGGTAAAGGAGAAATGCAGAAGAATGCGAGAGACAAGAAAAGGGAATCGCAATGTTAAAGCATAGCGATTTGCGTTTTCTCCTTCCCCGCATTCTTCTGCATTTCAGCTTTACCGGAATCTTGATTAAATCTGGGCTCGTCAAAAACGTATATTTAACGCACAATAAATCTGAGCAAGCCAAAAAAGTGCGCTTAGACTGTGCTTTTGAACCGCCAAGGCCGCGAAAACCGTGCTCGTCTCTTTATGGGCGAAAAACGATGTGTTTACATGTTTAACATTTCAATTAGGGCATTCTAAACTAAAAAAAAAATGGGCGGTCAGCCCGTGCTTTACGAATGAATTGCGCGTCGATGACAGGTGTCCAAACGAACCTTAAAAAACGAAATTTGGCGGTAGAGCCCAAATAAACAAGGCTGGCGGAACCCAGTGACGCACAATTAAAACAGAGCACACCGAAAACCGTCGAGGCTAAAAAAGCAATAGTCGTCAAAAACGTATATTTGACGCACAATAAATCTGAGCACGCCAAAAAAGTGCGCTTATACTGTGCAGTTGAACGGTCATGGTCTGAAAACTGTGCTCCTCTCTAAATGTGCGAAAAACGACGTGTTTACATGGGTCCTGCAAACTTCACGACAGCAGGACCAATCGCGAATTTTAAGATTTTGTTTCCGCCATTTTAAACCGAAAAAAAAATGTGCTTTCAGCCTGTGTTATACGTATGAATTGTGCGTCGATGACAGGTGTCCAAAAGCACCGTCAAAATAGAAATTTGGCGGTAGCGCGCAATTGAACAAGGCCGGTTGGACCCAGTGACGCACAATTAAATCTGAGCACGCCGAAAAACTGTGCTATCGGAAATGTCAACAGTCCGATTACGCCATTCTGAAACGAGAAAAATGTGCTTTCGGCACGTGTTTTCCGATTGACTTTTGCGTCGAAGACAGGTGTCCAAAGGCAC
>NW_026267722.1:13995-14401 GCF_000697945.3 Frankliniella occidentalis
CATTAGGTATGCGCAGAGCAGGTGTGCAGAAGCAGGTGTCGTACGAGTACGTATCACAGAAATTGGCTAGGGTCATAGGGAAGTGAGAGTGAACTGAACGCGAGCAGACGGTGAACGCCTCTTCTTCCTCCTGACGTCGACCTCGGGAGCAGAGGCGGCCGGCGCGGTAGCTGTTGCGGACGACGCGGACGTGCTCTGGGCTGTCGTTGGAGTGAAGCGGCTGGGGGGAGGACTTTGCTGACGGGGGATGCGGACAGCTGCACTACACATCCCTGCAACACTGGCGAATCTGAAAAGGACGGACGAACAAAGGCGAATATGAAAAGGACGGACGAACGAGGGCGTAACCAACATTTTGACGATTTTGAGATTTTCATGCTAACACATCAATTGAAACCTCCTCTTT
>NW_026267722.1:15253-15624 GCF_000697945.3 Frankliniella occidentalis
GACAGACAGACAGACAGACAGACACGAGAGCGGTTGCATAAGCCCGCTTTAATGCTTTTTTAAAAGCAGAAGGGCGGGCTAAAAACGAATATTTGACGCCCATTAAATCTGAGCACGCCAAAGAACTGCGCTTGAAGTATGTTTTAAAACCGTCAAGGCCGCGAAAACTGTGCTCGTCTCTTTATGGGCGAAAAACGACGTGTTTACATGGGTCCTGCAAACCTCACGACAGCAGGACCAATCGCGAATTTTAAGATTTTGATTCCGCCACTTTAAACCGATAAAAACTGTGCTTTCAGACAGTGTTATACGTATGAATTGTCCGTCGATGACAGGTGTCCAAAAGCACCGTCAAAATCGAAATTTGGCGG
>NW_026267722.1:15674-16018 GCF_000697945.3 Frankliniella occidentalis
AGTAAATAAACCAAAGTCAAGGAAAAGAAAAGCCCAAGAAATTATGACAGTTTCAGGAGAAAAGCATAGGAAGTATTCCAAAGATGAAGATAAACTATTTGAGAAGTTCTTATGCCGATCTGAACAACCAGAAGGAATGCAGCGTGCCGCGCTCTGTGCTGCTCCGGGCCCAGCATGCAGGTGGTGGCGGGGGCTCTGGAGAGTGCCCCTTTCAGGTAGGGTGGGCGGTTGCGGTAGGGCAGCGGCGGAAGTGTTGCAGTTGTGGGTGCGCACGTTCGCGACAGCGCTTGGGGCCGCCTGCTCCCTCACTTACTATACAATCTCTTTGTAGCCAGGCCGGACCA
>NW_026267722.1:16068-16536 GCF_000697945.3 Frankliniella occidentalis
GTGGAAAATTTGGAGCTGAAGACTTACCTACATCCGCTTCCAGTGTCAGAACATGACGATGTCCTGAAATCCTTGTCTAAAGTGGAGAAAAAGGTGTTAGATGAAGTCACATTGGTGAAAACTCCAGGAAATGGTGGGAGACTTGTCGCTGTCCTTCTTCCCAAACGATTGAAGGAAAGTCTTGATCTCCTGTGCCAGACAAGGGAACGTTTGAATCAATTCCAAGAGAACATTTTCCTCTTCCTATCTGTAACAAGTTTGATGCACTGAGAAAGTACTCAGAAAGTACACTAAGGAAGCAGACCTGAGATTACCACAATTTGTCAGATCCAGAAATTTGAGGACTCGTGTAGGCACTATGGCACAGTTGTTCAATCTTGGACCTGATGGACTAAAAAAATTATCCAAATTTATGGGGCACTCAGATGCAGGCCACGATCTGTTTTATGAACTTCCTGAAGACACTAT
>NW_026267722.1:21341-21854 GCF_000697945.3 Frankliniella occidentalis
CTATGGCCACCTTGCTTAGCACACTGTTAAATCCTTTCGAAGGATTGATTTCCAATGGGAACGTTTTGGCTGCTTCGCAAGCCTGCGAAGGAACTTTGCTCGCATTGCGAACGATTTCGTTCACAATGCGAAGGAAATTGTTTGTCTACTGCGAGGCAGCTCCTATAAATCGTAAGGATTTTACACTGCAGCAGGCCAGGCCATGCGCCGCATGCCGGTGACGATCCTGACGACAAGCAAGTCAGCGCCATGGTGGGCACGAAGTTGCCGGAGGGGCGGAGAGCAGGCCAAAGCCAAGAAGACGACGAGACCGTGTTCAACGAGGGGCTAGCAAGCCGGGCCGGAACTGGCAGGGACAATTCCAGCCCCTGCAGGTGAACGAGACCGCTTGCTTGCGGTGTGAGACGGAGCGGAAGCACTTGGTGTAATGTTTAGTCGCCCGGGCGTCGTCTGGATTATTTCGTTAAGCTACGCTCATGAAAGTGTGAGTGGGAGAGCCTTAAAGTGAGGTTT
>NW_026267722.1:26284-27159 GCF_000697945.3 Frankliniella occidentalis
AAACCAGGTTGAACGCGTTTGAGGGCATTACAAATCAAAAGTGTAGTGGGGCAGCGACAACGGCGTCGACAAACAGCAAAAACCGTCGACAAAACTCGAAAATTTTGTTGTGAATGAAAGTGTAGTGTTCAAGCTAACCCTAATGTCTGCGTCGTCTGCCAGAACAAGTCCGCCGAGCAGACGAACAGTCGGGAATAATTCAAAGACAAACCGTAGCTCGCTAACACACAAAGTTGACGCGATTTCGGGCAATATGGATCAATTAGGGGCTAAAAATACCCTATTCGGGTGGGAAAAACATCAAATTGGTGTGTCTGCATGAAACGCAGAAAACTGTTAGGATCTTAGTAGTTGCCAGCTCAAGTCTCAGATTTGTAAGAATCATTTCAGATTATTACGTCCGACAGTCCGCTTACACGCATCTCGTAGCTCAAGGGGAAGGCGTAATATTATCGCGAAAGTGTCGCACCAATACTCGCACACTTTGTAAGCGAGACGGTAGAAGTAACACTACCCCTTCATCAACAAACTGTTGTTAACAGAAAAACTAAAAAACTTAGAAATTATATTGCACCTCAAACTCGCTTACAGTTGAGCTAGAGGCCCAGACTTGCCCGCAAACAGTTTGTTTAATGGTTGATGTTCCGGTTCAGATAAATGTAAGCGATCCCTCGCCCTAAAAACGCACCCCTAGACCGGAAACACCCTTATCTTGTGACATTCAATGTATATTTTTTCCCAAAACAGTGCAATACCCGGTTCCACGCGCACGCGCCGGCTTGCCGTGGGAAGGGGCGCAATACTATTATTGCCCGATCACGGCAGTCATGTTTAAACAAATTTCAACCCTGAAGGTCATGAAAAAAATACCCCTC
>NW_026267722.1:27222-28329 GCF_000697945.3 Frankliniella occidentalis
AACTCGCTTACCGTTGAGCTAGAGGGACAGACTCGTCCGCAAACAATTTGTGTAATGGTTTCTGTATCGCTTTGACACAATGTAAGCGACCCCGCGCCCCTAGAATGCACCCCCAGACCGGAAACACCCTTATCTTGTAACAACCAATAAATATCCCCTAAGGGGCACAATACCCGGTTCCTCGCGCCTGGCTGCGCGGGGGAGAGCGCGCAATACTATCACAGACTCACGGCAGTCATACCGGCTCCAACTGTAACCGTGTTGGTCATGAGAAAACTACCCCACTCTTGGTAATGCTTAAAATTTATAGATTTGAAAACATTCAGAGGCTGGATTGCTCACCAACCCGCTTACCGCTGTACTAGCTCGACGGCCCTGCTCTTAAATAAATCGTTTATTTGTTTCTGAGCTGCCCAAACATAGTGTAAGCGACCTCTCGCCCGAACAATCAAACTGAAGACCGGACACATCTTTATCCAGCGACATCTATTCGATATTCCCTCAAAGTGTCCAACACCTGCTTCCACGCGCTCGGCTGCGCGGGGGAAGGGGCGCAACACTATTGCCCGATCACGGCAGTCATGCTGAATCAAATTTCAACCCTGAAGGTTATGACAAAACTACCCCTCAAGAAGTCATTAGACAGAAAAAACCCGTTAGTCTCTAAATTTCACTGTGACTAGTCGCTGCAATTTAAGAGTAGCTACTACGACATGCCCGAAAAATACAACCCCCAAAAGACATGCAGATTGCAGTAGCATCAGATAAAGGCCCCGCCTCGGGCCCCGCTCATGCCCGCAGTATTTTAGCGATGCGATGTGGTAACGGTGATACTATCCCTTCAACAACAAATCGCTGTTCACAGAAAAATTAAAGGAGTAAGAAATCAGAACTTCTCTCGAACTATCTTACCGTTGAGCTAGAGGCCTAGACTTGCCTGCACACAGTTTGCTTTATAATAGCTGTGCTGCTTCGGGTAAGTGTAAGCTACCCCTTGCCCAAGCAATGCACCCCCTGACTGACTTGTTAGACCCGGCCCTGGCAGCCGCACGTAATATACTCACGTAGGCCGCGGTTCGGGAAGGAGGAGGACTAGGGGTGGAGGGT
>NW_026267722.1:28755-29114 GCF_000697945.3 Frankliniella occidentalis
TGCCCTCGGTGGACGTAGTGGTGGGAGAGTATTGCGGTTGGCCTCGGTTGGCCTACCCTACCGCGACTTGGTGGATTGCTCGAGTTTGAGACCTCTGCGTTGGACTGGTCAACCCTTGCTTGGGGACATTGATCAGAATTACCCGCTTACCGACACCGGTTTGCGGCGCATGACGCAGGCCAAATGCAAGCAATTGAAAACTGCGGTCTTGGCTACAAAAATTTTAAGCGTGCGGGTCGCTAGGGTTTAAGGTCCAGCTGTCAGGGGATGGATTGCACTGTAGGTTGCCTACACACTACAGTTTTGTAGAGTAAATTGTTTATCGTTCAGGCGGCTCACTAGACATGACAGTCACCCCC
>NW_026267722.1:29870-30433 GCF_000697945.3 Frankliniella occidentalis
AGGAGGTCAGTGTTGCCTGAGAAGTCCGAAGATGCCGTACTACCCAGAAAACATGCGTGGCTATGTGATGGGGCTTCGAGATAATGGGGAGTCCTACAGTGCCATAGCGGCACGGCCAGAGGTCCCTATGTCCGTATCGACAGTCAAGAGGTGGTGTCGGCGGTTTCGCAACGAAGGCTTCGACGGCATGAAGACCAAGCCAAAGTCGGGTCGGCCGAAGGCAACAACGCCAGAGGAGGACGCACTTGTGCGGGCTTCGGTACTGGCTCAAAACAAGAGATCGTCGAAGGCCGTCATCAGGGAGGTGCTCGAAGAAAATCAGGCGTGTATGTCGACGCATTACTTGAGGTATGTAAAGATTTTGTGAGGGCTTGTTTTGCAGTGTTCCCGCCTTCCATTATTGACGTAATCAATCGTCCACACCGGACGTGGACCGAGCGCTCGTTCGATCGGAAGTCATGGGGGGTTCGGAAAAGGAAGGGGGAAGGGGGTAAATGAGCACAGGACACCCGTTCCAAATTTGTGTCATTGCATACAACCCGTCGTGTGCTGTCAGAATACTT
>NW_026267722.1:35488-36002 GCF_000697945.3 Frankliniella occidentalis
CTAACTCCGCCGTCGCTCCGGTGCGCAGCCAGCGCGCTGCGTCAGAAAATCTGTCGCTCGTGCTGTTCAGTCACCTCGAGCGCAGCCAGTGCCAGCGCCAGCCAGCCGCTTCGCCAGTGTCCCGTGCGGTCGCCTGCAGTGTTGATGTCTGAGCGGACACCACGACACAAGTGTTTCAGAGTGTGCTTCTTTGTTTGTCGGTGAACGTCTCGTCTGGTGCTACTATCCAAAAATGTAAGTATGAAAGGGTATTCCAAATGTGTGTTGTAACAGATGTAGAAGAACAAAACGCAGAAAATGCGTGCGAGCCGCTCGCCCACTCCACCGAACGGCCACTCACTCTTCCAGTCGGGGGCTACGGACGGACCGGGTGAGCGGTACGGCCGCCTTTCCAACTTAGGGTTTTGTTCGAGTACTCGACGATCTCTTTCGGGTCCTGTGATCACTTTGCGGGTCGCAAAGCGCAAGGTTGCTAGGCAAAGGCGTGGACGTGGGGCGCGAGGCGGGGGTCGCG
>NW_026267723.1:0-426 GCF_000697945.3 Frankliniella occidentalis
CCAAACTGCAGCACTGTCACTGTCCTGTCCGCCGGGCGCCGGGCCGACGGGGCATTCCGGCCCGGCGGCACGCGCACCTCGCAGACACCTAGTCGACATTTCGAGCCACGGTGTAACATCACCGCCTCGCGGCTTCAGTAGTCTCAACGCAGGTAAGCCCAAGACGGTCGAGTCGAGTCGACGAGAGTCGAGTGAAACGTTTTGAGACGACGGCAGGCTATACCTTTTTCCGTGTGCGTGTTAATGTCGGTGTGTTAGTGTAATACTATGATTTGCGTTGGGCCGCACATTAATGTGCCACCTTTTCGTGTACTCGCAGAGCATGGAGCAGTTGCTGGACGACGTTCTGATAGAGGTGATGCGGTACCTGGACGTGGAGGACCTCCTCGCCTGCCGCCTCGTGTGCAAGCGGCTCGGGGAGCTGAC
>NW_026267723.1:2041-2802 GCF_000697945.3 Frankliniella occidentalis
TCTTACGATAACTAACTCGTTCTTCAAAACACCTAAAGTGTGTGGCTGAGGCTAAACAATAAGTTTGGGACAAAAGTTACCCAATAACCGAGATACTGGACGGCAGCGGACTGACGGCGTGGGGATGCCAGTTTTTCCCCATAAGGAGGTCATTGGTGCGAGGGCGAGAAGGATAACAGGACGACATGGAAAATTCCTAAAAACGTGCCTCCGGGTGCGGTGCGGAGGGCTATGGGACAGAGGCTGGCTGGCGGGGCGGGACTTTCCAGATTCCTCAAGTAGGCAACTACTACAGTCTGCTAGTGCGTGCGAGAGAGACGGGTAGTCACTGTGCGAGAGAGAAGAGTTAGTTTGCTCGTGCGCGGTCCGGTGCGCATGCGCAGCGGCAGCGGCGCAGAGAGCAGAAGCAGCAAGCAGCTGCTCTCCGTATTCCGTATTATATCGCATCGTTCCTTCGACCTGAAGCCGAAGTTTGACCTTGACCTCCATCATAAAGTCCAGCTCGGCGCTTCCTGGATTCCTAACACAGGTAGGTCAGTCATCCGTGAATCGGTTCGAAAAGCGTCAATCAGTCTCGTCATTTCTCAACACGTCCAGAGTAGCGTAGCAGGGACCTTTATCAGGACCATTGTAGAAAACACTGTCCAAAACTTACACCGTTACAGACGAAAATCAACCTGAGTGCAGCCTTCGTACGTGTTTTGATAAGCATACGGACGAAACGGCGAAAATCGCGGTTGAAAACAGTTCGGCTCGTAGGT
>NW_026267723.1:3423-3826 GCF_000697945.3 Frankliniella occidentalis
CGTCCCTCAAGTACTTAAATTGCCGTCTCAACTCAAACTCGCAGCCCTTCGTCGACCTGGTGCTGGCCGGGCACGCCGCTACCCTCGAGGTGGTCGACCTCGGAGAAACCACAACATCGACGGGATCTCTTCCCGAATGTATGCCCAACCTCCGCGAGCTCGCCTGCTCGCTGCTCCCCGGCATGGAGACCCTAGCGCCGTCGCTGACGAAGGTGACGCTGGACGTGACGCCTGACATGCGACCAGGAGTCCTCGGGGCCACGGAGATGTTGCGGCGCGCCTCCAAGCTCCGTCAGCTCACCCTGAAGTACCGCCCCGCGGCCCGCACCTCGGCTCACGTCGGGGTCGATCTGGTTGAGGCCCTCGCGTGGTCTGGACGGTCCGCCGTGGAGGTGCTGGAGAT
>NW_026267723.1:8361-8715 GCF_000697945.3 Frankliniella occidentalis
CCGCTACCCTCGAGGTGGTCTACCTCGGAGAAACCACAACAACGACGGGATCTCTTCCCGAATGTATGCCCAACCTCAGGGAGCTCACCTGCTCCATGCTCCCCGGCATGGAGACCCTAGCGCCGTCAGTGACGAAGGTGAGGCTGTACGTGACGCCCGACATGCGGACAGGGGTCCTCGGGGCCACGGAGCTGCTGCGGCGCGCACCCAAGCTCCGCAAGCTCACCCTGAAGTACCGCCCCGCGGCCCGCACCTCGGCTCACGTCGGGGTCGATCTGGTTGAGGCCCTCGCGTGGTCGGGACGGTCCGCCGTGGAGGTGCTGGAGATCGACAACAATTGGTACAAGGAGTTGG
>NW_026267723.1:12992-13846 GCF_000697945.3 Frankliniella occidentalis
TCACAGCCCTTCGTCGACCTGGTGCTGGCGGGGCACGCCGCTACCCTAGAGGTGGTCAACCTCACAGAACCCTTCCATTTCATCACGACCTCGACGGGGTCACTGCCCGCCTGTATGCCCAACCTCAGGGAGCTCGCCTGCTCCCTGCTCCCCGGCATGGAGACCCTGGGTCCGTCGCTGACGAAGGTGACGCTGCACGTGACCCCCGACATGCGGCAAGGAGTCCTCGGGGCCACGGAGATGCTGCGGCGCGCCTCCAAGCTTCGCGAGCTCACCCTAAAGTACCGCCCGGCGGCCCGCACCTCGGCTCACGTCGGCGTCGCTCTGGTCGAGGCACTCACGGCGTGGTCGGGACGGTCTGCCGTGGAGGTGCTGGAGATCGACAACAATTGCGAGGGCGAGGACAGAGACGACGATGACGGGGTCGAGTTCCTCCCTCAGCTGCAGCCGCTGCTCAGGACGCTGCCCTCTTTACCGTCGCTGCGGCACCTCGAACTGAGTGTGTATGTCCCTCCGGACGAGCTGCTGCTGACAATCACGTCGGAGACTGTGCCGGCCCTGCGGGAACTCAAGTTGCGCCCTATGAGGTGGCTGCCCGCTCGCTGCGCCCACGACTGGTGCCACAAGGTCTCGGTCCAGACCCTGCTGTCGGTCAATCCGGCGCTCAAGTTTAGTGTTTTCACAACACCGTACTGCCTCAAGGGTCAGCGCGAGTCCTGTGGGTCCTGCGCGCAGGGCTGCCACAACACATTGTGGGAATGGGATTGGGAAGTGGAGTATGACGAGGATGATGACGTTACCAGATCAGACTATCAGGACTGGATCCATATTCAATGAACCACTAATAGTTTTTT
>NW_026267723.1:21213-22575 GCF_000697945.3 Frankliniella occidentalis
CACGGCCAGGCCGCCGAGCCTCTTGCACACGAGGCGGCACGCGAGCAGGTCCTGCACCTCCAGGTAGCCCATCACCATCAGCAGCACGTCGTCCGGCAGCGAGGGCAAGGACACGGCGTCAGGCTGCTCCATGCTCTGCAAGGGAGGACACAGTACGCAGTTAGCGCAACACTGCACAGATAAGACCATTACCGGCGCCGGGAGAAGTAGTGCCGACGATCCGACCGGGACCCGACCTTCCTTTCCTGCTCGAGCTGAGCAGCAGCGACTGAGTTTGAGTTCCGTTTGATCGGGCCTGCTCCTGGGTCGAGGTCCAGCACACGATGGGGCCGAGCACCACTTCCTCGGCGGATTTCCCCTTATGCGCTCGGTGCCCACCCAGACCAATCAGAGAGCAGCACTTCCCGGCGCGCCCACTTCCCCGCCCGCCGGGCGGGCGACCGGCGAACCGGGGCGGGGGGAGCAGCTTGCTTGCAGTGAGTGGCCGGGCGACAGTCGACGTCGACAGTCAGAGTCAGTGCGTGTCAGTCAGTAGCGATGGAGCAGCTTCCTGACGAGGTGGTGCTTTTGGTGTTGCGGTACGTGGGCATGGACGACCTCTTCACGTGCCGCCTCGTGTGCAAGCGGCTCGGCGACCTGGCCCTGCACCCCGGAGTGTGGCGCCACCGAAGTTCCTACAACGTTAGTGGCCACCAGAACCAGAAGATGTGTCGGATCCTGCGCGTGGCGCCACGCCTGGCTGAGTTGTCATTTGACCTCTGGTCGACACAGGACGACCACCTCGCGGTCTACACCACGACAAGGTGCGCGGTGCGTCAGCTCATCTTGCAGGTGGGCGGCGCCGGCAGCGTTCCCGCCGCACTCATCGTGCGCAACCAGGAGGCGCTCGGCCAGCTGAAGGTCGTCGAGGTCACGTTTCTCTACACTACAACATGGGCCGACGCCGTCGTGCTCCTCGGGACGTTGGCGTCGACGTCCGTTTTGAACAAACTCCTGGTCCGCTACCGCGGACACTCCTCGGGCGCCCTGCACCTGCACACTCCCGTGGCCCGGCCGTCCCTCAAGTACTTCAAGTGCCTTCTCAGCTCAAAGTCGCAGCCCTTCGTCGACCTGGTGCTGGCGGGGCACGCGGCTACTCTGGAGGAGGTCCACCTCGGAGATGATGATGATCACATCACGACCTCGACGGGGTTGTTGCCCGCCTCTATGCCCAAGCTCCGCGCGCTCACCTGCTCGCTGCTCCCCGGCATGGAGACCCTGGGTCCGTCGCTGACGTACGTGATGCTGCACATGTCGCCTGACATGCGACCAGGACTCCTTGGGGCCACGGAGATGCTGCGGCGCGCCCCCAAGCTCCGCGAG
>NW_026267723.1:24355-24711 GCF_000697945.3 Frankliniella occidentalis
ACTGTACTCAGTCAGAGAGGACGGGGTCCGGCACCGTAAGTCGTTAAGCAAGTGCGTTTTGGCACTCCTGGGTTTCCCTGGTTAAGTTTCCTCGGTCGGGACGTTTCTGCCCGGTAGGCACGGGACACTGTGGAAAAACGTGGGCAGTGACCACTGGCACGTTGCCGGGGCGTCCCCGTGCAAACTCCACTCTACCCCAAGAAGTCCTCTCCAGGCCACCCAGGCCAGCCTGGCGATGACCTCACCTCAACGTGGCAGTCGCGACCGCGGACCATCTCCAGGCCCCCGCCGAACGCCCCCAGCTACAGACATGCCACTATACCTCGTCCTGCCCAGTGCGCCATGCAGAGATAACA
>NW_026267723.1:26192-26795 GCF_000697945.3 Frankliniella occidentalis
CTTCTACGGGGAGGCTCTGGGCGGCGCCCCCGTGCTGTTCGCGGCGCTGGTGTCGTCGCCGGTCCTCGAAAAGCTCGAGATCCGCCATGTCCCGTTCAACTTTGACGCGAAGGCCATGCACTGCACAGTGCGCCAGCCGGCCCTCAAGCACTTCAAATGCGGCGCCAAGTCGGGGTCTGTGCCCTTCGTCAACTTCGTGCTGACCGTGCACGCCACCACCCTGCAGTTGGTGGACCTCGGCCACGAGGCCTGCTGCCCGACCGCGACCTCGACGGTGGCCCTGCTCGCCGGCCTGCCCCACCTCCGCGAGCTGACCTGCCCCCTGCTCCCGGACATGGAGTCCCTGGCGGCGTCCGAGACCCTGGGGCTGTTGACCCTCCACGTGGCGGCCGCGATGCGACCCGCGGCCCCCGCGACCGCCAAGTACCTGCGCCGCGCCCGCCAACTCCAGAACGTCACCCTGAGATACAGGTCCGCGACTCGCTTCCCCGTCGACGTCGGCGTCGACCTGGTCGAAGCGCTGGCGTGCTCGGGCCTCAACCGCGTTGAGGCCCTGTGCATCCAGCACGAGTACGACCCGGACGCCAATCGGGCTGACGGCGA
>NW_026267723.1:27619-28125 GCF_000697945.3 Frankliniella occidentalis
CGCGTTCGAGAGATAAAGTTACTGTGTGTGAGAGAGAGACAGAGATCAGCTCGTGCGCGCAGGCTGGCAGCGGCGGCGGCGGCGAGCGAGACGACAGGCAGTAAAACTCGCAGTGACTCTCCACAACTCTCCGCATCACATCATCATAACGCATCGCTCTGCGACCTGAAGCTGGAGTTTGATTTTCTTTCTGAAAGCCCAACTCTACTCTTCCCTGTTTTTCAACACAGGTTGGTCAGTCATCAGTGAATCGGCTCGTAAAGCGTCCGTCAGTGTCTCGTCATTTCTTAACTTGTCCAGATTGTAGAACGGAAACATATGCCAAAGGTAGAAAACACTATCCAAAATTGTCAGTATACAGCCGCAAATCAAACAGAGTGCAGACCTCGTAGACACATGTGTTTTGATTAGCATACAGAATAAACGACGAAAATCACGGTTTGAAACCAGTTCCGCGAGTAGGTTATGGTGCTTTGTTGTGGTCCCGCTCAACAGTTGCCTCAACT
>NW_026267723.1:29788-30317 GCF_000697945.3 Frankliniella occidentalis
GTACTTCAAGTGCCTTCTCAGCTCAAAGTCACAGCCCTTCGTCGACCTGGTGCTGGCGGGGCACGCGGCTACTCTGGAGGAGGTCCACCTCGGAGGTGATGATGATCACATCACGATCTCGACGGGGTTGTTGCCCGCCTCTATGCCCAACCTCCGCGAGCTCACCTGCTCGCTGCTCCCCGGCATGGAGACCCTGGCCAGGTCGCTGACGAAGGTGACCCTGCACGTGACGCCTGACATGCGACCAGGACTCCTCGGGGCCACGGAGATGCTGCGGCGCGCCTCCAAGCTCCGCATGCTCACCCTGAAGTACCACCCCGCGGCCCGCAGCTCAGCTTACGTCGGGGTCGATCTGGTCGAGGCCCTGGGGTGTTCGGGACCGTCCGTCGTGGAGGTGCTGAAAATCGACAACGATTGGGAGAACGAGCACGAGGGCGAAGAGAACGACGATGGGGTCGAGTTCCTCCCTCAGCTGCAGCCGCTGGTCAGGACGCTGCCCTTTCTGCCGTGCCTGCGATACCTCGAATTA
>NW_026267723.1:30394-30709 GCF_000697945.3 Frankliniella occidentalis
GGGGACGCCTGGCCCCGGCCCCCGCGGCTCCACGGCG
This sequence comes from Frankliniella occidentalis, assembly GCF_000697945.3. Lineage (NCBI taxonomy): Eukaryota > Metazoa > Arthropoda > Insecta > Thysanoptera > Thripidae > Frankliniella > Frankliniella occidentalis. The sequence goes on from NW_026267723.1 coordinate 30,432, forward strand.
TGGGGGAGCAGGAAGGAGAATGTAGATTGTATGCTCACCGGCTGCGAGCCGCCGCCGCTGTCGCGACGACGAGGACGTCGAGACGACGGCGAAAATCGAAAGTAGGTCACCAGCGGCAGCATCAGCATCTCACCCGCTGCTGCTGCTGCTGCTGCTGCTGCTGCTCGCCCTAGCGCACAATAGGTCCACGCGGCCGCACCCCCGCGAGATAGGCTCGAGCCCGCGACGCGTCAGCGAGCAGCCCGACGGACGGACGGACGGACGGACGGATGGAGGGA
>NW_026267723.1:30759-31081 GCF_000697945.3 Frankliniella occidentalis
GAGGTGGCTGCCAGCTCGCTGCGCCCACGACTGGCGCCACAAGGACTCGGTCCAGACCCTGCTGTCGGTCAATCCTGTGCTCAAGTTTAGCGTGTTCACAACACCGTACTGCCTCAAGGGCCAGCGCGAGTCCTGTGGGTCTTGCGCGCAAGGCTGCCACAATACATTGTGGGAATGGGATTGGGAAGTAGAGTATGACGAGGATAATGACGTTACCAGATCAGACTATCAGGAGTGGATCCATATTCGATAAACTACGGGACTCATGGTTGTTGCCCCTCTCGCCCCTCCTCCCCAGTTTTACCTACTATTTTGTAGCCAA
>NW_026267723.1:35966-36521 GCF_000697945.3 Frankliniella occidentalis
TTCGGCACGTGGACGTCGACGACCTCTTCAGGTGCCGCCTCGTGTGCAAGCGGCTCGGCGCCCTGGCCCTGCATCCCGTCGTGTGGCGGCACCAAAGTTTCAAAGCCTTCAACAGCGACCTCTGGAAGAAGCTCTGTCGGGTACTGCGCCTGGCACCGTGCCTGGACTACCTGTTCGTCCACATGTCAGAGGGCCACCACTTCCCGCTGTACGCCACGACCAGGTGCGCGGTGGAGCGGCTGAACTTGGACGTGCCCGAGGCCGGCGGCGTACACGCTGCACTCATCGTCCGAAACCAGGAGGCCCTCGGTCGGCTTAAGGACGTCCAAGTCTCGCTCAACAATCTCCCCATTTCCGACGCAACCATGCTCCTCGGGACGTTGGCATCCACGTCCGTCTTGGAGAAGCTGTGTGTCTGGTGGGATGGTATGAGCGGCGGACTCTTCACGGCGAGCCTCCACACTTCCGTGGCCCGGCCGTCCCTCAAGTACTTCCGGTGCCAGCTCAGCTCAGAGTCGCAGCCCTTCATCGACCTGGTTCTGGCCGGGCACGCCG
>NW_026267723.1:36787-37110 GCF_000697945.3 Frankliniella occidentalis
CGAGTACTGCGGGTTAGCCTACCCCGAGTCTCGCAGGCGCCGAGCTCCCGCGTTGAGTCGAATGAATCTGAGACAAACGCGGACGTACTTTCTGGGCGATCCCTTGCGTGGACCGACCGCAAACTGGTCACACCTCGCGCGCTCACTCGTCATGTCATTCGCCGGCGCCAAAGTCTTGCTCGTGTGTGTTCTGCAGAGACGATGCTGACAAGGACACACACACTGGGTGAGGTTGGCTACACTGCTGGCAGAATTGGAGGGGGTGGTGGTGGTGGTGTAAGGTCCCCCGGGGACGCCTGGCCCCGGCCCCCGCGGCTCCACGG
>NW_026267724.1:0-4946 GCF_000697945.3 Frankliniella occidentalis
GGGGGGGGGTCCTCTACCACTTTTCGATTTGAGACCTCCTTCCGTCATATTTGGCCCAAATTCAATATTTTTTCCATTATTTGCTCCCCCGAAAGTACCTTAGAAATTGACACTCAGGAAAAAATTCTACCGTCAGTCGTCATCAACATAGATAACAAACAAATATACCGAGTTTGGGTGAGATCGGGGATTTACACTTGCATTAGTCCCCTTCTGAGCGTAGGCGTAGAGTGGGTGCGCCCCGGCGGGAGGGCTCACACGACTCACCATGGGCGGCGGCCGAGACGACGATCAGCACGGCGACGAGCAGGCCGAGGGCCGATAACTGTGTGGTTATCGCCATGGTGCTCCGAGATGCCGTCGCGCGGACGATGCTCTCTCGCTTTGCCAGTTTGCTGCGGTGTCGTTCGGGTGTCGGACGACAGATCACTGATCACTGCACGCCCGCCTTTCGGTCAGTCTACCGCCTATAAGAGCTATGACGACTCATCGGACAGATTTGGCCACAACTGCCAATGAGCGCTTGAGCGGGCCGTCGACGGGGTGCACTTGAGGGCAGCGATACGGGACATTGCGATCACCTTTCAGTCAGTGGGTGCAGAGGTGCAAGTTCAACAACACACTCTCAAACCCGTCGAGAGTCGAGGAGACAGGGAAAAGGAAATCGCCACAAAAAAAATCGTTCATTGACGCGTTTGGCAGTCTTTTTATTTGACATATATGGCGACATTTGGTCTCGTCACACTCACACTGCTATGCGAAGCCCACGCCAGCAACTGCCGCAATCATTGCTTTAATCAAGTGCAGATAATTGAACGACAATCCTGAGTGGAGCCAAGTCTTCACACAAATCGAGCCTACTACTGTAATACGTAGATAAAGAACGAGCCTTGCGATGCGTGCCTAGACCATGGCACGAACTAGTAATAGTAATACTAAGAAAATTAACATATGAACTTAATTTCTAAACTCTGAAGTAGAATAGAAAGTTAAAGCTAAGATCACAGCCACAATCTATTTCACAAAAAAAATATAATCTTACATAAGTAGGGCCTCGCTTGTAATTGGCATACGTACGTCAGATTTCTACAGATAACAACCATCGAGAATGGGCTCCCGCTTTGCAGAACGCTGTGACAGTTGTGCTTATTGTAGTCCTACGGCCCGAACCAGACTAGGGCTTGACGGCGCTCGCACAAAAGTAAAGTAACGACAGCAAAACAAGCCTCCAAGGATACGTCGGTTTACCGTTTGTCCAATATAAACAGAAACTTCCTCCTGGAAGCGCTATAGTGTCACGCACGTTATGCACAATATTTGTTCGGCCGCAGCGGCGTGTGGTGCGCCGAGACTCGCGAACGAAGACGCATTCGCTTGAGTTCTCTGTTGACGCCACGCGCCACGCGCCACGCGCACACTTTTATCACAGACGAGGGCGGTCGGGCGCTGGCCGCCGCCGAGGGAGATCGCGTTGCATCAGGAACAGCAGAGCTTTTAGTGCAGCTCGGCGTCGGCGGGCCTCTGGCCGGAGGTCCGCCTGACCAGCCCGTGCGCGAGCAGCGCGAGGCTGGCGGCAGCCAGCAGCGGCAGCCCGTAGCGCGCCGCCCGCTCCACGGTCCTCACGGTGTAGGTGGCATGCCAGGTGGCCGTCCTCACGTCCTCGGGGAAGTCCGTCATCACCTGTCGGAGAGGACAGACGAGACGAACACGATGAGGCGGTTGGTCTCAAACGGGCGGGTCCGGGGGCCCGGAACGCGTCCGAACGCGCAGGTTTCGGACGCGCGTTGAGGTGGCTAGCTCCGTCAGCTGAGCGCCTGGCTGGGTGGGCAGCCATTCTCACGCGGCCGCTAGTGGCGGCCGGCGCTGCCTACTACTCAGGCGCCCGCCGGCGCCCGCCCGCGCCCGCTCGCTCGCTGATACGGGAGGGTAGGGTGTTACACTTACCGTTTCGAACCACAGCACGGGCAGAATGGTGTTGTCCTGGAAGGGCTGCAGGTAAGAGGACAGCAGCTCGGCCTTGCGCACCATCACGTTGACCTGCATGCGCATCGCCGTGCCCAGGTTCACGCCCAGCTCCGGGTGGACGTCAAAGAACATTTCGTGCAGCTCCTTGACGGGCTCCTCCATGCCGTCGACGGCGGCCCTGAGACGGGCGTCCCCGAGGTAGAAGCGAGGCAGCGAGATGAAGGACGGCGAGTCTGCAGACAACAACGTACAGAGTCACAACAACTCACCGTCGAAAAGTGAAAAGGGCGTAAGTCCGCGAACTTTGCGTTGCGCCTCGCGACGATTCGACCTACCCATAAAGCAGGGCCCGTTGAGCAGCACGCCCGACGGCACGCCCGAGTAGGAGGCCGTGGAGTAGCACGCGTTGTCCGGGTTGTCGGCGGCGTTGTCCAGGAAGTTGTCCGGCGGCCCGTAGCGCAGGGCCGGGACGCCGTCCATGACCGTCACCTCCTTCTTGAACTCGAGCGGGATGCGGCGGCAGATGTCGGCGTTGACGATGTAGAGGGGCGCGCGCCGGCGCGCCGCCTCCGCCGGGAAGAAGGTCCCCGCCGAGCCCTCGATGCTGTTGCACTCCTGGTCCCGCCACGCGCCCAGGTCGGCCTTGCCGTTGAGGCGCGCCACGCGGTCCTGCAGGTTGAAGTCCCTCCGGCCCGTCTCCACCGTGTACACGTTGCTGCTCAGCCCCGTGCGCGGCGCCAGCATGCCCAGCTTGGGCAGCGTGCCGCCCGTGGCCACCTCGACCGCCGACTTGGCCAGGCTGTACAGCGTGTCGTTGTAGCCGAACAGGTAGTCACGCACGACCAGCGTGTTGAAAGCGGCGCCCCCGCTGGCCCACAGCGCGCTCTTCAGGCCCAGCTGGGCTACGTACGGCTCGTCGCGGACACGGGCGATGGCGCACTGCGGAAGGAAACAATGGTTCCTTATATCACAGACAGGGAAACATCGCCACGGTGACTCTTTCAAAGAGTTTGACACATACGATGAGGGGAAGGTTAGGCACCACGATGACGTCGTCCTCTGACCCCTTGGACAGCTCGGGCAGGAACGTGAAGGTGCGCTTCTCCCTGAAAGACATGGTGTCGTTGTCGTTGAAGCGCACGTCGACGTGCTCGAGCGCCTCGCTGCGGACAGAGACGGAAGGAACCATGAGAATATGGGACCAGTTGTCCGGTCATACTCCCCACTCTAAAAATAAGGCAAAACAATAATTATGACCCGAGTCCCGAGACGGGTTACGTAAGATTTCCTGGGAAAAATTTTCCTCGCTACATTGTTTTGATTGGTGCAAACGAGCGACTGCAGACAAACTCACGCGTAGGAGTACGGGCCCAGCTCCTGGACGCGCAGGCGGCTGGCGCGACCCGCCATGAAGTCCTCCACGTTGGTGTAGTTGTACAGGTACAGCTTGGTGGTGGGGCCGAACGGCGGTGACAGCCAGCTCTTCATGAACTCGCTACCCTCGACGTACTGCATCTGCTGCAAAGTTTCACAACTCGGGTTTGTGTTGTGTCGGAAATGTATGTGCGAGTGAAGTCCAGATAAGCAAGAAGAATAGCGGGGAGAACATCAGGGTTCCGGATTTGTTAATTTTTCCCCGAGTAGTACCGGCGTGAAGCACCGGAGGAGTGAAGCTCTCAACCGAGGGGAGGGGCTAACAACTGATAAGAGTACGCGCGATAGCGCGTAATGTAATACCAAAAAGAACGAAAAGGGGAAAAACACGCTCGAAAGGGGTAGAGTTTTGCGTGTAATAAATTGCGTGATAGGGAGTAGTCTGCACACCAAAATTTTGAGTTGTTACCCCTCCCTCGCTCTCGACCAATCGTCAAACGTTTATGATCTACCCGCCATTCTTCCTTCGAGTAGCGAAGTGTCATGCGCATGCGCGCCTTACCGAGTGAATCATGTTCTCATAAACGTCGGTGAACCACATTAGGTAACTTCCCGTGACGGCAAAGGCCAACAGAATGCTAGGGAGCACCGCTGAAAGAACAAAACACAGCAGTTTGCACCGCATGAGCGCGTGTCGGCGACATAACCTCTCCGTCGTCACCGCCAGTAATATCACTCACCCAGCACGACGCAGCGCGTCGGTAGCGGCGAACGGCCGCGCGAGTAGAAGAAGGGGTAGACGCTGGCGGCGGAAGCGGCGTGGCTGTCGGCGCTGCCGGCGATCTTGTAGCGCAGCTCGGGCCACGCCGCCTTCTGCTTGACCACCGTCATGACGGCGGAGGAGAAGAGCTGCTCGCTTGTTGCTGCAGCGGGTCGGCTGACCTACGGCAAGGGAGCGCTGCGCGCGCGGCGCCGCCAGTCAGTTGACTATTTATAGCGAACAACACACGACACTGCCGTACTGCCGTCCACGCGAGGCGACGCCAGTGGTGCTGCTGCCGCCGCGAGCTGTAACACGCCCGCACTCGCAACGCACCGGCACGGACTGCTCAGGGCACCAGAGCCCGGACCGAAAGTAGGAAGAGCAAAACCCAAACTAGAAGTTCACCAGGCACCCGCACCCCTCCCCGCCCGTCCTCCACCTGTCCCCGGCCCGTCCCCACTCCGCCCGCCAAGTGGGCTGTCGCCTCTCGAGCTTCCAGTTTTGTTCTGTACCTTCCGATTCAGGCTATAAAGCAGGGATCACGGATATCGACGGCACAAAGTGCGAGAGAGACAGACTTATGGGCGAGCCACAAGAGTGAGAGAGCGCGAATGTCAACAAAGTGTCTCGCGAGCCAAGTAGCTGCGACACCTGCTCCAGCGTCACCACACCAGCCTTGTTTGCGGGTACGATATGTTTGTCTTTGCGTGTGTGCCTTTGGTCTTTCTCTCTGGAGTCCCGACCTCCTCGGGTCACCTATGGTAATGACCCCGCCACTGTCTGGGCCCTTGCCATGAGAATGGGCGCCGTCCCACGCCGCACGCATTGCGTCCGCCCCCCCCCC
>NW_026267724.1:4996-6664 GCF_000697945.3 Frankliniella occidentalis
CCTCCCCGGCCCAGACCAGACTGAATAGTAATCGACAGAGGTCAAAGGCCAGTACCAAGCGCCAACCTGGGGAGAGCAGTGACGGGCGGGCGCCTTTGCGACGTTGGACGCGCGAAACTCGGCGCGAAAGGTGCTAGAAATTGATGGCACTTCAAGCACCCCCCCCCCCCCTGGTTGTCCTCTAGGGGCCAAACGTAACAGCCAACGGCATGCGCTTCATGCGGGAAACGCTGTGTTGAGGAAATCATATCTTAAATTTTCAACGAACAACAACAAGGCAATCTCCGGGTTTGATAGTTCTTCTTTGCTATCCCCACTCCCCTTCACGGACTCAAACTGAGGTGGTTTAACGGGAAATGTGCAATACGCACACCCAGCGACGTGCCAAGTGACCGGTGACCCCGCTGTACCTGGCAGCTAGCCCGAACGGTGCGCGGTCACTTCATATTCGTAACGGTATAAGGTTTGCGCGGTGTGGGCTCTGCTCTGCTGAGCTCGACCCGTGTAGGTCGTTCGCGATCTCTATCGCGCGGCAAAACAGGAGGATGGCGACCAGCCGCGCTGGTCCGCTGGCGGGCCTGGCCTGGACCCGCCTGGACCGCCCCGGGGCGGCGTGCGTGACGCCCACGGTCCGGGAGGTCCCTGCGGTCGGGCGCGCGGCCGGCGCTCGCTCGCGGGGCGTTCGTTCGCGTGGCGCGCGCGGCGGCGCGTGGCTCGGGCGCGAGGCGAGAGAGACGAGTGAACGAGCTTCAGTGGGCAGGAGAGAGGGGGAAGGCGGCAGTGGCATGTCTGTCTCGCGTCGGTCCAGGTGTGTGCGTGTCCGAAGACGCGTACTGTCCAGAGCAGAGCTCGGCGCGGAGCCATCGTGTGGTCGGAGATCACTCTGGAGTCTCGTTGGTGTCGACCCGGCCGCGGCAATGGTGGGAAACAACGACAACTCTGCCCCCCGCATTGGAAATGATTCCCCGAAGCGTACCAGAGGACGGCTGAGAAAACCTGTCCCCTTCTCGCGGGTTTTCTGAAATCATTTGTGGCATCCCGTCGTCGTGTGGCGCCGAGCGTGTTAGGCATCCCGCCGACGCGCATGCGGCACAGTGTGCCTGCGGAGGCGCACGGGGGTTGTTCAGCTTGCCAGATGTTGCTTTAAACCCTTGACCCTCTTACACCCTCTTAAACTATCGGAATAAGGATGCCACCCGGGCCTTACCATGCAAACGAACTTCACGTCATCAGGCACTTACCGAAGTGGCGCGCGGGGTCGGAAGACCGCAGACAAAGGTCCTGAAGCTGCTGAAGTCTTGTTCGGAGCGTAGTGCCCCTCGTGCAGATCTACGTCGTAAAGTCCGTACTGCAATCGCGTACGCTTTGAGCAGGAAGTCCTCCACCGCGCTGTCGTCTCGATAACGGCGCCCTTCAGGGTGACGAAGTCGTACTTCCTGCGGGGACCGCGTCGTGGAGGATGCGGCGCTGTAGTACTCGCGGCCCGCCGTCGTCCAGAGGACAGCAACACTCTGCTCCCCGACCTGCTGCTCACAACCGAGCTCCTCGCTGACCCCCGAGTCTTTTAGCACTGCTCGCGGCCAGCCGGCACGACGGCGTGGTAGTGGTTAGCGCAGCCGGCTCAGCGGCCCGCCCCGCCACACTCCGCCCCGCCCCCATTTGATCACG
>NW_026267724.1:6714-10907 GCF_000697945.3 Frankliniella occidentalis
CCCCGCCGCGGTCCGCCCCGCGCCCCGCCCCGCTGCGCCACAGGATACACCGACACCCGCCTGCCGCCGCCCGGGTACTTGGGTCTTTGCTCTAATGGGTGCGGACGCCCCCGCCCCGCACCCCGCGGCCCTCCCGTCTCGCCGCGCATCTTTCTTTCTTCCTCCTGGACGACACGACGATACGTCACTTCTCCATTCCAACGAACTCCCCCCCCCCTCCCCCTCCGCCCCGCTGGAGTACAGTAGTACTGGACGCCGCGTCAACTGGACGTGCGCCGCGCGGCGGTGCGACTTTGTTTCCACAACACAGACGGTCAATAGCGAACCGGCGCGACTGCGCGCACACAACGTCTTTTTTGTCTTTCAAAATGCGGTAGTATTCCACCTCTCGATAGCTGCACGGGGAAGTGGTTTAGTCGCCACGCGAGTCGCAGGTGCTCCCCGAGCCCCTCTCCAGAGAAAAGTGGCAAATGGCAGAGGAAACCAAACTGTGGTGCCAAACAAAAGGGCGAGGAGCTTTTCTCAAAATTTCTGAGACAATCGAGCAATTGTTTACCTCTTGTTCCAACCTGGCCGGCCAGGCCCCACTGGAAAAAAGGATAACGCACGATCTGAATGAAACTGGAGTAACCAGTTTGCAGAAAAAAAATCACTGAAAGGAAATTTTTAACAACCTATGATACCACCTTAATGACTTTAAAAAAATACCTCCAGCCTGTGCCATTTTCATGAGCTTTTGATTAGAACGGTCGAGTCCGGTGGTCTAAACGCGCTAAACGTCTAGAGCGCAGGTCTTTTTGTAAACATGCCATACCCAGCAGTACGACAAGAAGAACGCCTGGAACGGGCGGCGTCCCACCGATTACAGAGATTTGGGGGGGGGGCGAGGATTTACGAGGGATAAGGGGAAAACCGGGGGAAACTTTCCATAGCCGACATCCACTTGTGGGCGCGTTGGGTTCCCTATCATAGGCAACTCTAAACACCCGGACCTGGATATCCGCTATCGATAATGTCCCTTCTTACCCGCAAAAACCCTCGTTTCTTTCCCTAAATGTGCCCAATCGACAGTCTAAATGCTCCACCTTTGTGCTCACCAACTCGGACGAGCAAACACCAGCTAGGAGACTTACATAATCTGAAGTAATTGTCTGCGCCTCTCCCACGCCTCTCCGCCGATTGGGTGGCGGGAAAAAACAACACACGCGAGAGACAGGTTATATGTTTCATTTTCAGTAATAACCGCTTTTGGTTGAAGGACTTTTAACTTTTAACTCTCATAAATTATTAACTATAATTACCGAGGGGGCAAGAACTCCGGGAATCATGTGTACACCTGCCTGGGAATCATCAGGATAAATATTAATCGAAAACATCATAAATGGCTTAAACTAAGCGGGAAACTAGTGAAACTGATACAAATTAGTAGAAATAGGCGTTCTCTACCCCTAGAAAACCTTAGGAATGGGTCCCCTCCTCACCTCTCACCCGTGCGCCCGCCGAGTCGAGGATAGGCAAACCTGCAACACGGCGGCGCGTACTCTGAATCACCCGGCACACATCAAAAGGGAGTTATTGACCCCTCGACAATTGCAAAAGTATACTGAAAATATTCTTTGAGCCTTCGTACACACAACAGTATACTCGTAAAGTTCTCTTTATGGACTCGTTTCCGAGATATTTGCTGTATTTGCTTTTAAAGTTAAGGCTGTGCTCCATGTTGCCTTATGGAAGCCCGCTGCGGCCGGCCCGTCGTTCTTTAAAAACTACTTTGTGAGGAGAAATGCGAGGATGTTGAAAAACTTATTAACAGATTCGTCTTTCAATTCTGCGTCGATAGCACACAAGGAAAATTGGTCCTAATGCTTAAATAAGAAAGATATTAACTAAAATGTGCAGCGCCGGCGCAGCGTGTATAACGGGCGTTCCCGTAAGGCCAATGCTTAACCACAAATGACTACCCTGACTTTCGGAGACTCGTGCACCTTCTAAATAAAATTTCCGACCCTAGGTGTTCGGTATCAAAATGATCAGCATATAGTCGAAGTCGTCTACAAATTCTTATGACAAAACATACGAAAACTTAGATTTCATTTTAAGCGTTGTGTCCGAAATGAGCTTAACACCACTTTAACCGATTAGTGACTGTGTGATCAGAAAGTAGAAATTCTTTGGGATCACATTATTTTCACCGACAAAACAAGTATTTTTTTTTCCCTCACTTCTCGAAACAAATTGAGTATGCATGGTGCAATCAAGTGACTTCTTTCGGTTTCTTCGGCAGGAACCAAACAAGAACGGGGCAAACTGGAAACAAAAACAAAGTACCCATGGCATTACCAATCAAGATCTCATTCAGAGCCTCATCCGAGAAAGTCACAAAGACGTCATAACCACGTCAAAGATTAGCAAAACTTTGAACGCCGTCGCGACAGTGACGCCCCTATAAAAAGTTTTTTTCAGCGAAGGAGAGGAAAAGGCGTCGGAAAGGGAGGCGGGTTGAGGGGGGGGGGGACTGCCACCGTATTTGAATTCCATTGTGGCTCCGCACCGAACGGCGGGGCGCAGAGTACCAGCTCACGACTCTACTCACGATATGCAATGAGTTTCTTATATGTTTCCGAAATAACTCAACAATGACGCGAACCGCTTCAGCGTACTCACTCCCCAGACCAACAGTGACGAAGACGAAGACGGCCTAGCGGGACAGTTGGAGAATCAGGGGGAGGATGATGTCTCCGCAGAGCGACCCCATGCCACCCGAGATGACCTGCATCATGGTCACGGCCGAGAGGGTAGCCACTCCGGGAATCATGTGTACACCTGTCTGGGAATCATCAGTGTAAAGATTAATCGAAATCAACGGAAATCGATTTAACCGATCGGGAAACTAGTGGAAACTGGTACAAATTAGTCGAAAGAAGCGTTTTCTACCACTAGAAAACATACGGAATCAATATAAGCGGACGGGAATCCCCGGGAATCAAGAATTTCGGGAATCATGTGTACACATAGAAAAGGTCGTTATTGCCCCCTCGGTCACGGCCAAGCTGCGGAGCGAGGTCGGGAACAGGTCCACGTCCGTGGCCGACAGCGCCGAAACCGCCGTCAGCCCGATGGCGGTGAGGGCCGTTAAGACGGACAGGAGGACGATGATGAAGATGTCCGAGTTGGGCGCCTAGAGCAGGCCGAGGGCCGCGACCAGCGCCAGCGGGAGGCTCGACCGACACGGCCAGCGAGGAGAGGAGGTGAGTCAGAGCCAGCCGGGCGCGGCTACCAGTGCGGGCCGCAGGCACGATGGGCGGCCTACCCGCCAGGCGCGGACTCACGGCGAAAGCGGGCCTTGGGTGGGAGTTCCCTGGCTGGGACCCGACTTGACGAAAAGCGGGTGGAAACGGTTCCCTTTCCCTGGCACCTTGCTACCCTGCTGTGGTGCGTTTTGGTGTGTTAAGTAATCAATAACAGAGGGTTTTTCGAGTGATTGCACAAAATTCAAAGAAATTTCAGAAATAAAGTCGTGTAATTCGGGCGGCGGCGAGCGTTTGCCGTGGGGCAGTTTTTCTATACGAAGAAACATCGTAATAAAGCGAACTTTTACCTAACAAAAGTTCCTGAAGTACTAAAAATATTGTTGGTAACAATTTCCTGACTAAAATGAACCGTTATACACCATTTTGTTGTATTGATTTTTGTTCGTAAACTAAGTCATGACTAAGTCGTGAAAAGAGTTCAAGTCGACGAAGTTCATGATGCGCATGCGCGAATAACGCCATCTATTGACTAAAGAGCGAACTACAACGGAGTGCGCGCCGCAACCATGGTTCTCCTTCAGCTCCAATAGAGCGCAGCACAATTTGTGGCGGGTGTTCTGCTCTGTTTGAATACTTTGATAGTGATTTTGCACCAGATCTAAACTACACCATACCATACCAGGCCTTGGTAAAGAACGGTATTTCTCCATTATGTATCAAACTTTGATGCCAGATCAACAAAATCGGTCGTTGAGTTGTGCCCACAACTTTGAGGGCCACAGACAGGAACGTGGACGTGGACAGGAATGTGGGTGATGTAGAGTAGTCTTTTTCTGTGGCCGCTCCGCCAGCTTGGTAGGCAACCCATAGCTAATTTAAGGTATAAGGGGGATAAAGGACAATTGTTCTGTAGCAAATTTAAGCAAAACATAAGTATTTAAT
>NW_026267724.1:19742-30419 GCF_000697945.3 Frankliniella occidentalis
CCACCCTCCTTCCCCCCTCTGCCCCGCACCCCAGCCGATGCCCACCTTCGCCGACCTGTTGAACGCTGCAGTGCAGGCGGGTGGCCGAGCATTCAGGGGACCGTAATATCCGACCAGCGTTGCGTCAGCCCAGAGTAGACGAAAAGCATTGTGGTCAGCACCCTGCTGGGGAGGGGAGGGCCCATATACATCGTGGTGACTCAGAAAACGTCGAGCCCTGTTCTTCCGGACTTCGGCGGCGAGATGCGTTTCGCACTGACGCCGTCCTTGTAATACGCAGTGGTCAGTCATGATCGCCGTGACGTCATTCCCCCTCCCTTTTATCTCCCTTATCCTTGGAGTTCGCCCGCAAGGCCCGCAAGTGCCGCCAATAGCACCCGGCTCTGGGGGGTGCGAACCCGCGACCAACAACGATATGCAACGGCTCGTCATGTCATAAGGCACGCATATGGAAGCACTTCGGGCGCGGGGCACACGCGGAAAGAGGGGGATTCAGCTGAGCACGCCACACATGGGTCGAGCCGAGGCGGATTTTTTTTTGTTAAGTTTTTTTTTTCGGTAAGGCTTGGTTATACCGAAGGGCCGTAGCCGTATTCGAGGCGGGAGGCTGCGCGTCCGGGCCGCGGGCCGCGGGGCCGGGGACCCAGTGGGAGGGCGTACGGAGACCAACGCGATGGAGTCGAGTCGTCAGTCCTCGGTTGCCTCTGAAAGGGAAAACATCGGCGAGAAGCAGTTCGGTGTGCCTGCGCCAGCTGCGCGCTCTGCCGCGTTCAGTCGTGCATCCTGGCCTGTAGGATGTGATGTGGGAAGTTAAACCTCTCAGTCTTTTCTTGTCCAATGAGCAGGCATGTGTTCATGAAGAGAACGAAGACATTTTGCCTCGGATGTTTCCGGGGATAATGTTGACAGGGTTGTTGCACTGTCCCTCCTTGGTTCCGAACAGGGAAGTCCCAACCAGGTACGAAAAGGTTTCGAAATCGGTCTTCACTGCGTATTTATGTTTCTTGATTAACAGCTAAAATCAATATTTTCTACTTAAAGACAAAATTTAAATTTGAACGATTTGAACTGCTGCCCAGCGGTCGATTTGGTCACCCTAAGTGACGCGCTACTCGCAACATCTTTTAGAACGCGCCCCTTGAGGTGACTCACAAACAAATCACAAACCGACCCGACCACCGCCATCACAGGAAGCGACAAACGCTTCACCTGAAGTGAATTCGTTTACTAATTATTATGTGATCGGTGTAGTTTACTGCCAAAATGCATGCGGTGAGAGTAAGGGAATAAATTAAAATAAATACTTCTGATCAATTCTACAAGTTCCGAGTGGTGTATTGTATTTGGCAAACTCAAGCCGGATTATGCGCACTTGAAATATGTACGGCATCGTTCATCCGGATTTTATTCATGAATGATATTTGTAGGTCGCTGCAAATAATAATTAGAGACTAGCAGCCAGTTACGCCCTTGCTTAATATTTGAGGTAGAGAAAGAGGAACTTGGGCATGATGCTGACCCTTGTTGGTTAGGGGAGCCTCTGTCGCCCCCGTGGACCCATGCCGCAGTGTTTGTTGACGAATTTCGAATATTTTCCCCTTCCCGTGTAGTACTGATCGTAGTAGAGATCACCGAAACATTTTAAATGTAAATTCGCTATATGTGGAATGCCATGGACTGTTCATTTACTCACAACTATTTAATTTGCATGCGTTGCGCACAGCACAGCGCACAAAAATAGCGTATCTTAAAATTTTAGACTTTGGAACCTTATTATTCTTTAACACCGTTCTTGATCTTTTTGGCCTATTGTGATATGCGTACTGAACTTGGCATCTAGATTGCAAAACCAGCAAAACATTGCACCATTATCTGGGATGGGTATTTTATCGGTATTTTTTCAGGGCTGTCATACAACTAATAAAGTTGGTGAATCCAGATGAAAGGCAAATAAGACAAAACATATTCACAAGTGAAGGTACGCTGCAAAACGGAATTCACTAGGAGTGGATCGCAGTCGCAGTACACTGTAAAAAGCTTACGGTGTATGTCACCGTAGGCTACGGTGAATATCACCGTAGGCTACAGTAAATTCACCGTAAGCTACAGTGAATATCACCGTAGGCTACGGTGAATATCACTGTAAGCTACGGTGCTGCAGGGGGTCACCGTAGCTTACAGTGAAATTCACCGTGAGCTTTTAACAGTGTACGTTACTGAGTTGTCTTTGGTAGTTTTTTGACGCGATAGGTGGTCGGCGGATAAATAGTTGACTCACGGTCCTGTGTTTTTCGGCAGGGCTCTATTTTGAGTCACCGTCTTACGCCGTGCTCGCCATGATGATAAGCGCTCGAGGATTTCCGCAGCACCCGCCGTGTTTCATCAGCGCCGCCTCCCCCGCCAGCCCGGGGCCGAGGGCGGCGGCGGAGGTGGAGGCGGGGGACCTCTGGGGGCGGGTGCTGCTCACCCCGCCGGACACCCCCACCTCCCCCTCCAGTACCACCGCCCCCTTCTCCCCGTTCGTCCATTCCAATGGTGAGTACAGCAGCGGTCCATGTGCCTCTCTGCGCCGCCCGCACTCGCCGGCCGCGCTCGCCGCGGCTGGGCTAGGTCCGCTCCTTTGGGTCCGCCACGCCCCGAATCGTCAGCAGCAACCCCGCGCACCAAGCGGCACGCCGGGGCAAGAATGGGGATGGTGGTATCCGTGACAACGCCACGGGCCGCGTCCCTGGCGGCTCGCGCAGCTCGCGCATGCCGCCGCCTCACCACGACCAGCATGCGGGCCAGCTCGGCCACGCGCAGGAGCGGGCGGGCCGCTGGGCGCGCCGCGGCCGGGGCAGGGGGCGTGGCCGGGGCCGCGGCCGAGGCCGTGGTGGTCGCGGCCGGGGCAGGAGGCTGACCGTGTCGCGGCAACGCGTGCTTCCAGACCCTTCCGACGACGGCAGCCCGAGCCCGAGCCCGCCCCGCGGCGCCAGGCTGCGGGCGACGCTGGAGCCGACGCGGGACTCGCCGCCGGAGCCGCCGAGTGAGCCTCACACGGCCGGCTGGAGACTGCGCAGCCGTCGGCACAGGTGGGCGAGACACGTCGGGGACGACAACGCGTGACAATTTGAAAGTTGATTCCCCTAGCCCTCTCCAAAGTTGACTAAGCCCTCGCCATACTTTTCTCTCGTGCTTTTACCCGTCGCCCGTCTTTCAGGCTGAGCACGCGCCCCGTCAAGCGCCCGTTCACGCCGGACATCAAGAAGCTGCTCAAGGGCTGGCTGGTGCGGCGGCGCGACAACCCGTACCCGAGCCGGGCCGAGAAGGAGGCGCTGGCCTCGCGCACCGGGCTCACCTACATGCAGGTACGCGAGCAGCACCCTCGCCAATGATGATCCCGATCAACGAGTACACGCTCCCGCTCCTTTTCCGATTCGTGTAGGTTTGCAACTGGTTCGCCAACTGGCGGAGAAAGCTCCGCGACTGCGCTCGGCCAGAGGACGGCGACGCCGCCGGCGAGGACGACGCCGACAGCGGCCCCAGCGGCGGCGAGGGGACGGGCTCGTGGGCGCACCTCATCCGCAGATACAACGCCCTGGCGGCCGCCCCCAACTCGTCCACCGCGCAGGAGCACTTCTCCATTTCCTCGAGCGACTCCATCTGGCAGGCGGACGGCGACGCGACGGACTCAGGTGAGCGTCTCGGCGAGCGCCGGGCGGGTGGGCAGCCCAACGCACACCGGGGCGCACTGCGGGGACTTGGCGCCTGCAGGCGCCGCTGTGGGTTCCTCCGGAGCATCACAGGAGGAGATCGTGGTGCTCAGGAAAAGTTGCGTGGACAATTGCTCAGTGTCGCTTGCGACCTGCTGGTGGAAAAATAGTGCAAAACAAACTGGGACAATTTTCAACTTGCACTTGTTAACCGACTGTTAAAAATCGTCAAAAGAAAATGTTACAATTGTTTTTTTCTGCATTGAATATGTGAGTAAGAAATGCAAAATTGCCCATTTAGTCAATAAGTACGTTATGTCCTCCAGACACGTGCCGCGGTTCTTCCGAGGCGCAGCAGAACGCCTACGTGAGCTCCACCACGACCGAGTGCACTGACACCGAGGTAGGTGGTGGGGCTGCAGTCAATGCGGCATCGTGTTATTTGTATACGTTGTTTGATGAAGTCACTGGAACCTGGCCGACAGACCCGATCTGACGTCACGAAGCCTCCGTCCCCGCTGTCGTCCGTGAGCGTCGCTCGCAAGCGGGGGCACTCTTCCGGCGACGCCGACGGCGAGAGCGCTGCGAGCTGGCCCGCGGTCCTCGGCGAGGCAAAGCGGGGCAGGAAGCAGGAGGGCGTGGAGGACCTGGAGGATCTCGAGTGCGCCTCCGGCTCGGCGTCCGGGTCGGCGTTACTGCTCAGCAAGTGGCTGGAGAGCGCGGCCCGGTACCAGCCCAACAGCGCGGCGGCCAGCGCGCCCGGCTGGGGCATCGCGAGTGAGTGTCAGCGTCAGCAAAAGCAGGGCGGAGATGAAGGCTTGCAACAACTAGTGCGCTCGCTCTCTCATTTTTTATGTGCTGTGGTAGTGGGGTCGAGAACATATTCCGAGCTACTTCAATAAGGAACCCAAACAGTATTGGCTTGACTGGTTCAAACTCGCACCTTCCCCCAAAATTAGAAAAATTATCTGTTTTGAAACGATCTCTACGGTCAGATTAGCATTCTTCTACAATTCTTTTAGTACGGAAGGTGAAATCAATTAGCAACACTTTTGACACACGATTACACGATCACGACGTTTCTGCTCTGACCTGTCACCGCGCCACCTGGCCCGTAGAGGTATAATGCGGACCGTAATTAAAACAATTTCACGGCCGCCTAACACTGCGGTGCTTGGCGCGCTGCAGGGCAATAGAAGACCCGCCCGTGGCACGAGCTGCCAACTGGCTAATCGGGAGTGACCTTTGCCAAATTTGGGCCCGTGATTTGGGCATAGGGCCTAGGCCTTGAGCTTCATATTTGCGTGCCCGAAAAGCGGGACCTCTCGTAAAGACTCCATTCCGGCTTCGTTTCGTTATGACGGTTCTTCGGGCACCCCCCCCCCCCCCTTTTCCTTCCACTCAGCTTCACTCGGCAAACGAACGACGGGGGGAGCTCGGCGCCTGCGAGGCTCGGGGTAGCCCCCCCCTCCTTTTACCACGGCTGAGTAAAATCCGTACAGCAGTTTGAATACCCCATTTGTAGTCTGTTGGTAGTGGCTCCGCGCTGGGCACGTTGTCGAGTTATGCTGTGCCGCCATGCAGGCGTGCAGCCGGGTTGCCTACACTGGAGTCGTAAGGGGCTTTCCATGCGCTGGAGCCGGTGTTACGCTTTGAAAGGCGCACGCCGCGCGGACCTGCCCGCGCAGTACAGTAAGCCCATCCCGCATAATCGCATGCGATGCAGTTTAATAACTAGGAAATATTCCGGCGTCTGAGGGCGTGGGACTGATTGGTCGAAGAGTTGATCGATGGGTTGGACCGCTGGGCGTACTAGATCTTGATAGAGGCCCCCTCTTTATCTTTCGTTCTGAGTTCTCTGGAGCATCTCTGAACAGTCCACCCAATACCGGTACAGCTCCAGCGGATGCCTGCCTACCTACTGGTCGACCTGACCTACCTCTACTCTGCTTACAGGCGTGGCAGTAGAGCACACCCTGGAGGGCCGCCATCGCGAGGAGTTGGACGCAGCAGAAGCTCTGGCATTCCTCTCGTCGCTCCACTTCCGGTAGCCGCCGTTTCAACTGCCAAGGGCCGATTTTAAGACAAGACATTCTTCGATTATTCGAAGAGAAAAGATTTTACCTGTTGACGCGTGTATCAGTGTAAACAATTTTGTATATATTTTGTGAGAGTAGGGAAAAGAAAAGTGTGTATTATAATTCGTTTTCAACTGTTTAAATGACACAATACGATGGGCGTATGCGTTTAAGAGTGTGGATGAGTCATTCTAGTCTCGGAAAAACATTTTTTAATAAAATGATTTGGAATTGTAAAAATTTATTGAAATAGTCATTCTGATGTCTTATTGAATCCACTTCGTAAAATAGCTTCTGTTACAAAATCGTATCTTAGTAAATTGATAAATTTGATTACCTATTCCAGTACTTGTCACATGAGTAAGAGTATTTTTTTAAAGAAAAAACTGGTAGAGGAATTAATAAACATACAAGAAGGGAGTGCGCAAATCTCACTGCACGATGTCCGTCGTTCACTTTTAGAACTCATTATTTAAAAAAAACAACAGGAAATCGCACAAAATCATAGAACATGTAAGAAAACAAAGTGGGTTGGCTTGGCAGTTCCTTCTGAACAATGAATAAAATAAATAAAACAAAGGAAAAACAACAACAATCAATGACGATGGCAAAAACAAAAACGGGTGGGGCAATGTATAATGCGGCAACACACAGCCAAGATGACGGAAATTACGAAGCACAACGATGTACAACTAGCCTATACACCGATCTTACGCAATATCACAACACCAAACGATTACAATTATATATTAATATACACCTCTCTGCCAAAAAAAACGTGACAAAATTGTTTGGGACAAAATAAGTACACATCATTTCCGTCGGGTTGGCTGAATATTGCATTGTATATGACAACACCAATGCGGGGTTTCTCCTAAGAGGTCCCTTCAAAATGAAGCCCAGATTTCCTGAAGTACATAAACTGGAAATCTAGGCTTGGACAGAGCATCCAAAGCAACACACCGGATTGCCTCGAAAGGCCAAGCTCTTTGTACTGCACCCGCTGTTACAATAAAAAGCATTTCCAAATATGAAAATGGATGAAAGTTGAGAAGCAAGGTGGGTTGATAAGCTTTCCATAGCCGAAGCTTCCATTATTCGTCTATAGATTAGACAAACTATATACTCACTCAACCCACCCTGGGAACACCACCCGGACGATTTACAGATCAGGCATACTCAAAAACCTAAGTAATGATGCAATTTGGCCGAATGCGAAACTAATTGCAGAACAAAGTTCCTCATCATGCACAAACACCCACAATGGAAAAGAAGCACTTATTAAAACGCGACATTCGCATTCTCGCCCAGACACTCCTCCCCACCCTTCTAGCTCTCCCTCCACTCGACCCCACCCCATCCCCACCCCCGCCACAGGGAGGGCTTACGAAAGTGGAATGGATTGGCCTGCCAGACATTAAAAACAAAACAAAAAATGCAGTACATTTTCTTCACAATAATTACAATTTAAATAACAACAATCATCAAATTACATAACATTCAAACAATAACAGATGGATGCAGGGATTGACACAAGGAGAGGCGTCAAGTTTAACATGGTGTTAAACATTTTTAAAAAAATGAAAGAAGATCTGCGGGTAGCAAAGGCTTACTTAGAATATTAAGAGAAACAGAGTTTTATAAAAAACGAAGTTTCATAAAAAACGAGCTTATGACAAAGTCACATTCGATGTAGCCTGGTACACGGAAATTTGAAAGCTGGACAGCTAAGACACTTCCTCACTCTCGAAGTACAAGTCCTCTTGTCACTACATATTGCTATTCTGCTGGGATTACAGTTCAACCTACATTCCTAAATTGGAATAGTTTTAATGTCTTATAAATTGGGAATGTGTACGTGGTAATGCACCGCGCCTGCACCCAGCAGCAGTAGTGCGAAAACTCGCATCAAGAGGACTGTGAGTCGAGATGGTAGATAGTTTTCAGGGATGTGCACTGGAGTTGACACATAATTCCATTTAATGGGAAATCGGCACCCTAGCCAGACTGGGCTAGTTCAGGGGACTTTGCAAGCACACAGTCAAACCAGAAGCATAAAGACTAGACACAGTCAAACAAGCTAGAAATTACAGATTTCCAGATGCCCAGACTTCCGGGGTTATTTCATCAACTACGCTGTCTACTCACGTCAGTCCACATTTAACAAACGGTCGGGGTGCTGGACATCGAGAAAAATGCAACTACCAAGATCTTTTTATAGTCGAATCTCAACCTGTGCGTTATAAAATCTGGTCATCGCTTTGCAAATTTGCCCACCTCATTCGTCATTGGGAATTACTTCAAAGTTTTATCGCACAACGTGTCATACAAAGTAGGTACTAAAATAAATAGAAGTGTATCTAGGAAGGCACATCTGTGTTACTCAGCTAGAAACAAGATTTCTATCTAACAAAAGAACGGGTGTTACCGATGATATGCTTCATTTAGAAAATAGTCATGACAGATACACTGTATACAGTAGGCTACAAGTCGACCATTGGCCACCGCAATATATTAACTCTCAGTATTTATTACGAATATTATTTACATTAAGTCACTCATTACTCGATCCTCCGTTCGGCAAAAGGAAAAATAAATAAACAGAATGCCCGCCGTGGCGAGGCATTTCTCTCCCCTACAAGAGGAGAACATTAACAAATGTCTACGAAATTGAATAGGCCGCGGAAACCCTTGGAAGGGCGCACGTTTTCCAACACACTTCCGGGCTGCAATAGTTTTCGTCGACGTGAACAGAAAAATTTAACCCTGAGAAGGGTCAGTGAGAGAACGCGTAACAACCAAAACCAGGCCCCAGGCTATGTCAGCAGCTTGAAGAACATGATGGCCAAGGAGATGTTGACAAAGAGGACCAGCATGACCAGCTGCTGACGAGAGAACCAGTCCTGCAACAGAGAGTACGCCGTGGTCAGAGAGGGAGTAGGGTGCTGCTGCAGGTTCGCGGCGCATGCATCCCCACAGGAGGGGGAGAGTAGAGAGGGGCGTGCGAGACGAAAGGCGGCGTGAGAAAGCGGCCTACCTTGACGTGCGGGCTGACGAGGTACAGGAGCGGGTTGGCCCTGAGGCGCTCGTTCTCCTCCTGGAGCCTCCGCATCTCCTCGCGGCGGGCCGAGCTCAGCACGGACACCTCCTCCCGGGACATGGCCTCGTTGGCGGCGGCGACGTCCGGCAGGCTCTTCTTGCGCTGCAGCGGCGACGTGACCGGCACGCTCTACGCACACACACGCACGCACGCACGCACGCGCAGTCAGGGTATGAGCAGCGGTGCCAACATAAAAAACAAAATGACATGTGCGCGGTCTGGGGGAAAAAAAGCTTTTGGTGGTGCGCCTGCAGCACAGGCTGGTCTCATGCGCCCTGAACACGAATAAAGTGAGCTCCTGTGCTCCTCCACGGGGAAATAATATTTGATTTCAAATGAAAAAAAGCAAAAAACAGGAGTTAAAAAACCAGACGGTGCACCGCAATGAGATGTACAGGCGAAAAATAAGGGGGAAAAATGTACCGAAACAATACCCAGACCCATTCGTCTTCTAAATTCTGCAGACCGAAATAATCACCTGTCACCTGTCTCGACAATTAATTTCCCACAGAGACCCGTGCAGGTAAATAAATATATGACGGCATAAAATACATAAAACCGTACTATTTTTTAGAAAATAATAAAAAACGAAGACAAAAGTGCGGTGAACGGACCCTGACTGCCACAGTCACACACATGTGCATTCATGCACTCACCCAGCCCTGTGGCCGCCTGTGGAGAGGCGGAGCGTGGTGGGGTGGACCTACTTGGGGGCACACAGTGCCTTGCAGACATGGTGAGTCCAGCTGAGGCCGAGGCTGAGGCCTGCCGTTGACTGTGGATCGTGGCAGTTCTAATCACGCGACGCGGGGATTTTGCATGTTTGCATTGACCCCCCCCCCCCCGGTCGAACGCATCTATACAATTTGGCGAATGAGGAATGGCAGGGGGCGCGTTTCAAGAGGATGGCGACCTCTCGGGTATCCGCGAATCTTTTTTCAGAAGGCCAGCGGCGGGGAGGCCGACGGGGAGAGGGTCGCTTTAGCGCGCCGCGCGGCGTGGCGCGACGTGGCTCGACTCGGGTCCTTGGTAAACAGCCGCCAACGTGGTGTCCGAATAACTGCACCTGCCCTGCCCTACGCTCGGCCTGAACAGGCCAACCTGGTCCCCAAGTCCATCCCCATGAGGCCCCACGCGCACTGCTGCTTCAGAGGCAGTCGCTGGGAAGGAAGGAAGGTCAGTGTCCAGCACGTCAGCGTGACAGGTCGCGGAGCGGCGCCCGCGGCCGCCGCGGCCAGCCGTACCTCCACGGGCGCGGTTGTGATCCAGGACTCGGAGGCTCGGCGCGCCATGAGCGCCGGGCTGAACTGCAGGTCCTCCTCCTCGTCATCCTCGACGTACCACATGGACTGCACGGGCTCCATGGCGGCGGGCGGCCGGGGCCCGTCGACGACGCGCGCGAGAGACCCCGCGAGGGTACCGGGCGGCGGCGCGCGCTTCGAGACCAGACTGGCCGGGCTCGGCTTGCGCGGGTTTTGGCGGGCGTGGCGGGGACGCGGTCGCGGCGGACAGCGGCGCCGAGCTGGGGGGTAGAGGGCAGGGGCGGGGGAGCGGGGTAGGGTGGGAGCGGGCGGCGCCGAGAGCGGGTGTTCGCGAGGTACCGCCGGTCGCCTCCTGGCGGCAGGTTCAACTGCTGTGCAGCGCGCCGGACCCCCACGCGGCCCCGCGCCGCGCTTCGCCACGCCCCGCCGCGCCCCGCCAAATCCAGAGGACCTCGCGACGACCTGCTACGACGCTTTTAGCCGCAAGCTGCCCTAGACGATCCCCGACAACGGCCAACCTGCCTGGCGGCTGGGGGAGGGGGGCG
>NW_026267724.1:35384-37285 GCF_000697945.3 Frankliniella occidentalis
GGACCAACCCACACACGGCAGAAGAGAACCCGCCCATTGTCACCCTCCGACCGGCGACGGCCCGCCCCAGCCCCCGTCAGCGCCACCGGACGGCTGCCCATTGGATATATCTATCCGTTGGATAGAGGAAGTGGGACACACTCTCGACCATGGGCTGCAGCCCTCTCTCTATCAGAAAGCGACTACTTCTGCCCGTGGGCGTAGCCGAAGGATTTATGTCATGCTTTCAACGAGGAAGCGTCCCCCTACTCCCCCCTCCCTTTTTTTGCATCAGGTGGGCGCTTTACGCTGAGTCCCTTTTTGCAGCCGCGTACTGTACCGCGCGCGTCCCGTCGACAGGCTTGCCTAACGTCACTGGCTGCGGCGCCTTCCGGCCCCGAGCCGCGTAGGCAACCCCGCGTCTGCGTCCGGTACAGCAGGCGTGCGGTCAGCAAGTCGCCCACCCGGCCGCACCGACGAGACCACCCGACTCACCTCGATGACGAAGGACGCGTTCGAGTCCGTGTGCTGCGACGCGGAGGTGAAGGCTGACTGCTCCGACTCGGTGGACACCCAGGACGCCGACGACGCGTTGCTCCTCATACTGCCGCCCGACGTGCCCCTCTTCTCGATGTCCCCCGTCGACCGCTGCTTGCGGAGCTTCAGGCCCTGAGGGTCGAGTCACGTTTTTTGAGGATACCGATACAATATTTAATGTTTGTCGGGAAAAGTGATCCCCGTCTACGGTTACCCGCGCGAAGGACTGTACTGTACTCACGGACAGGATGGAGCGCTTGAGCCCCGACTTCTCCACCAGGCTCCTCCGCCGCGCCGGCGGCTCGTCGCTCTTGGCCTTGAGCACGAAGCCTCCCCGCGAGTCGTCGACTCGGCGGTCGCGCTCGGCGGCCGGGTCCAGGGCGCCGCCCGAGCCCCCGCCGCCCCCGCCGCCGCCGCCGCTGCCACCTCCGCCGGCATCGTTGCTCCTCAGAGAGGACATGGAAGCCCGGAGCTGGCTCTTTTGCGGTCGGTAGTGCGAGGCCTGGCCGAACGGCGCCGAGGCCCGCACGCCGTAGCCATGCCGCATGCCCCGCAGCCATTGGCCCTGGTACGTGCCTGTCAGAAACAGAGGAGAGCAGTTTTAATGCAACAGACAATCATTTATTGGTATTACACACAGTACATCATAACAGAATGTTACAAGAAGAACTTTCTTTAAAGGATATCGGAGGGTAAAACAATCTGTATCATCCCCTCGCTTCTGGTGGAGACAGAGAAGACAGTTTTCGATCCTCGGTTGGGCGTTTCCCGACGCAACCCTCCTCCCGACACAATTTCCGGATCACGGCTGCGTCGAAAAGAGACTAGACATCTCGCAAGGCTCATGATGCTGACTTACACACTGTACGTTTCTCTCACCTTAAACGTACAGAAATTATTTGTTATTTTTTTTGTAATGTAAGACAAACAAATCATTTGTTCTAGGAAGGGCTCGACTTTATAATACGGAGAGACGAGACGTGTTGTCTTGACATGTCTTGTCGTGTAACGACAAATATCTTAAAATTTCTACAAAGAATTGCTGTGGGACACACTGTGACACTGTAAAGTGCGTGCACAGTCACAGTCAGTCACAACCAGCTTTGTCATACACCGGCTAGCTTACGTCACGAGTTTAATAATAATGGGGGTGGGGGGAAGCAGTCTTATTCGTGGGACTACAATTGGTGTTTTGGTGGCCGCATTTAGCCCCCTTCCCTCCCCCTGCCCACACCTGCGGCCCCGCCGGGCCTCACCCCGGTGATACGGACAACACGTCATCAGGACCTAGAGATGGGAGGGGGCTATTTATTATTCACGTTTTGTTTCGTGCGCCCCTCTCACCTCTGCCCTGCCCGCTCCCCCCCTCCTCTCTCTCTCTCTCT
>NW_026267724.1:37335-38080 GCF_000697945.3 Frankliniella occidentalis
CTCTCTCTCTCTCTCTCTCTCTCTCTCTCTCTCTCCCTCCCTCTCCCTCTCTCTCGTCTTTCTCTACCGCCCCCCAAAACCCCCTCCTCGCATCCCCTCTGGGCTACCATGCACAATGCAGGGCTAGGCACGATCCAGGGGGAGACCTTGGGAGAAAGGAAAGGACACCTCCTGACCTTCGGACACGTTGCTCCGGCCTGGTACGGACGGCCAGAGCAAGGGCGGGGGCAGGATTATGGGGGAGGGGTGCGGGCAACAGTTCAGGGTATGAGCAGGGAGTAGGAGGAACAGGGAGGAGGAGGAGGAGGAAGGAGAAGTGAAGATATAATTATAACAGTTATGACGGCTATAAATCGGACAGACATACGGGTTCATATGGCTTCCCCATAACGCGCGCTGGGCAACGGCCCGTAACACTCCGCCGCGCAGACCGCCTGCCTGGCCTGCATGCACGCGCACACACATACACACTCACACACACACTGACTCAGCCTCGGGAGATGACTCAGTGTCAGTGGCTGAGCCAGACGCCCTCGGCTGGGCCTTTAGGCTGGGCCGGGCCCTCAGTCCGTCAGTAGCGGGGCGGGGGGCACCTGTTGGCACACCTAGGTGCTCATGCTCATCACGCTCGTGCTCACCGGCCGCGCGCGGGGCCATTCAAAGAGGGGGGGGGGAGGACCAGAGCGAGAGGAGACCGAGGCAGAGAGAGAGCAAGAGAGAGAGCGAGCAAGAGAGAGGGAGGGAG
>NW_026267724.1:42848-43681 GCF_000697945.3 Frankliniella occidentalis
ACGTGAGAGCAGTAGTAGGGAACGAGAAAGCGAGAAAGGACGAGCAGCAAAGGAAGGGAGAGGGAGCAGAGCTCCGTAAGGGGTGGGGCAACTGTTTGTTGACGCTACGAACGCCTTCCCGCATCCCCCTCCTCCTCCGGCCCAAATCGATACCCGGGGGCCGCCCCTCATGAGAGATGGTGTAACCTGGATGTCCCGTCTTCTCTCTCTCCCCCCCCCCTCCCCAACACCACCACCACCGTCGCTTCTGGTGCCTGATGTCTAGCTCCAGTCTTCTGTAGTCTACAGAAGTTGGGAAGCGGAGGAATTTAAGACAAAAGGCGACAAAAGGACTTTGTTAGCAGTCTTTCTGTAATCTGATTTCCACTTCCACTCTTTTGATGCGGGGCCTAACTAACGAGAATAAAGGTGGTGGCATCTGTCCATTAGCCTTCAGAAAGAAAAACTCAACAGGTATGGACCCGAACTTCGAACCCGGCGGGGTCGGCTGCTTCGGCCGCTTCTTGCGCAACTCTTACAGCGCGCGGGAGGCAGGGATCGGGGTGTGACGATTCACCCCTCGTCCAGCCAGGAACGACGCATGAGAGCTGCGGCGACGTAGGGGCAGTTCCACACGCCCTGGAACTCTTCCAAGGGTTATAACGACGGTACGCTTGTAGGTTTACCACAACACACGTGTTTCCTTTGCCTTTTTTTGTTAAGGAGAAGGATTGACAGAGAGGACTCCGGTGCTCTGGTACAGACCCGCGCTCCCTCGCTCGCCGCTCGACCTCGCCATGACAGGAAGCTTTACTCACACACCATCTCCTGTCGGAAGTTAACACGCCCCCCCC
>NW_026267724.1:43986-46031 GCF_000697945.3 Frankliniella occidentalis
CCCCCCCCGGCCGGCTGGTGAGCGGAGCGGAGCGGCAGCAGGACCCCCGGTGTGTCCGGGGCGCGAGCGCCTGCAAGTCCGGGCTTATGCAACCCGCCTCACTCCCGTGCGGAGCGGGCCTGCCCGGGGGCCCGGCCGGGCAGGCTGAGGCGCGAGGCAGGCATCAACAGCCGACTGGTGAGTGAGTGAGGCGCGTGTTGTCGGCACGTGGTGTTCAGCCTGCACTGCATAATGCTTACGAATTAAATTCCTTTCAACGTTACGAACAATTCTCATTCTTTGAAAGCTTTCTACAAAAGATTTTATTCAGTGTTGCAAGACCATTTTTCGCAAGGATTGGGCAGCGTGCGGGCCCGACGACGTTGCGTGGTACACAGAAAGTGAGCCACAACAAATTTATTTCTTGAAACCAATTTAATTTGAGCAACTCCAGTTTCATCTATACATAATAAAGGGAATACAAAACCCCGAATAACACTAGCAAATAACACCATATGATCAAAGCGAACGAAACTGAAGTTGAAGTCTTATTAAGGAGAAAACTATACCTCGATGATTAATGTTATAGTAGCTCCTCCAAACATGGATCAAAATTAGAGTTCGTTGGAGTTCCCTTTATCTTCTAAAGTAATATCGACCCTAAAATCACGATTTTTCTAACAACCATCTATATTTGGCATGTTCACTTTAGGTTCCTGCAATGTTGCGATTTTACTCACGAAAACTATTTCTTTTATTTTGTTCACCACAATTTTTCGGACGTCCTGCGAGTCGCTTTTGTCAAAGGGAGATAGCGCACCACGCTGATACTCACCTCCGTCCGCGTAGGTCTCGGAACCGTAGCCGTCCTGCAGTCCCGAGGCCCAGGTGCCCTCGTACTTGGCCAGGGAGGCCGCGGACTGGCGCACGCCGTAGCGGCCCTTGGCGCCCTGCGTCCACTCGCCGCGGTACACCCAGCGGCCGCGCGACTCCACGCCCAGCGCGTGCCGCTTGCCATTCTGCCACTGGCCCTCGTACGTGCTCCCGCTGCGAACAAGGAGAAGAACAGAGGGAGAAATTCAAAGAATACGAAAAATGACTGCAACAGATTTGTATATGTGCTGCCGTTCTAATCAAAAGAGTACACTTTGAAAAACAAAGCGAGAACGAAAACATAACAACGTTTACCCGCTGTGTGAGATGGCATATACGCCCAAATAACCAAAACATCATTGTTTGGAAATACGAAAATGTAATTTCGAGCTCTTTTTCTCATTAGCAGCAACCGTGCTTTTATGCCCCCACCCCGTCTCCCCCGACACCATCACCGTCACCACGAAAGAATAATGACTGTGTGAAAAATATTAGTTTGAAAGTGCGCCTTGACAGCTCTAGATGGCGAACGCAGCCGGTCATGGGCTCATTCGGATTAGACAAATTCGATTAGGGCGACGACGCTAACTGGCGTTGGGGAGAAACAAGTTTAAGGGGTGGGGTTGGGGGTGAACGGGGTAGGGAGAGAGGCTAGTAGGGGGAGGGGGATGAGGGTGCGAGCTCGAAGAAAGGTGTATAGCATGGCGCCATACGCCCCAGGACGAGATTGGATCATTACGAATCGTTCCGCAGCTGTGTATGAGAAAAAATAAATAGCTTCAAAGACGAGCAGGAAAATTCTTTGGCACGTGCCGAGGCTTTTAATCCTACGGCTTTCAGCGAGCGCTTTCACGCTGCACCAAACGGTCTTCCAAGGTGCAGGCTACCTGCTGCAGTCGAGCGGAGTGCCCGGGCCAGGTGAAGCCCCGCAGGCAGGACCCGCGCTTACAAGCTAAGACCCTAGTCACTCTTAGCGTCTGGCTTTGGAGCCGTACACCAACAACACGACGCGAAAAGCGCGCAAGTACACAATCGGTCGAATAACAACCAAACGCGAAAAAGACTTAAAACACAGCAATTCACATTATGATCGTTCAGTTTGCAAGGTTGTGTGTGCAGAAAATCATTTGGCGATTAAGTCTCCAGCTCGTCGGTGACGCCAGCGGCCGCTGCCGTGGGGGTGCCCCCCCCCC
>NW_026267724.1:46091-48443 GCF_000697945.3 Frankliniella occidentalis
CCCCGCCCAACCCGCGCGGGCGCGGCCGTGTGGAGGGCTTGGCCACGCTCCCAGAGAGGTGGAGGGGAAGGGGGCGAGGAGGGCCGCAGTGCGCGGAAAGTGAAAGGCCCCCCGGGTAGGGTAGGTAAAGATGTTGCGAGCTGATCGGATTTGAAGTCGAGCGAGGGCGCAACTTTTCCGAACCGATTTTACAGATTAAATTGGCCATTCAGGCCTTTCCTCTACAAAAAAAGAAAGAAAGAAAAACAACATCTTTTGCGACGCTTTTGCTTTTAGGGATGAAAAGACAGGAAGCGTGAGAGGGGCCACTCGGTCTCTTGGCAGCGCGCAGTGCCTCGCCCGATTCTTTGTCTCCAGCGGAGCAGTCTCCGCGACCCTCCGGCGGCGGCCCCCCTCCGTTTGCAAAAGGCATTAGTCCCGGCGCCCACAGCGAGGTCCCTAGCCTAAGCCAAGATCT
This sequence comes from Frankliniella occidentalis, assembly GCF_000697945.3. Lineage (NCBI taxonomy): Eukaryota > Metazoa > Arthropoda > Insecta > Thysanoptera > Thripidae > Frankliniella > Frankliniella occidentalis. The sequence goes on from NW_026267724.1 coordinate 46,549, forward strand.
GGCTGGCATCTTGCGGTGCTCTCTACTGCTACACACATACAGGCGGCAGACAATTTTTGCTCGGATTTTTCATTGCAGTGTCTTCTGATGTCGCATGGGCCATTGCCAGGGCCGTTGTGTGAAGTGGGTTCCCAAAGTCGCCTGTTTCCGGTGGTGACACGCCGACCGCGCACCGTCCCGTCCCGCCCTCGGCGTCAAGGGGCAGAAAGGGAGAGAGTGAGTAACCACGGGTGCCTACAGGAGCCAAATCTGCGTGCGCGTGGTTGCAACAAAACGATCCCATCCTAAGGGCTACACAATAAAAGCCTGTGAACATTTTTATTCATAGCTTAAGCTTTACTGAGTTCTGTGTACGTGCTATGCTTACGCATTTTTTGATACGCCGGTATGAACAAATTTGGTTGAGATAACTCCAGTATTGGGCGTACAAATTTCACGAACTGAATTTGAACTGGCTTGAGTTGGGCTCAATTGGCTGCATTGTTTTTGAATTGGTTTGACTTAATGTCATTTTTTACTGAATTAGCGCGAATTGACTAATGACTTAATTGAAATTGTCGTAAATTGAATTCATTGAATTGGTTTGAATTAATTTGAATTGTGTTGAATTACAATCAATTAGGCAGAATTAGGGGTGTACACTTAGTAGGGGAGATATTTGCCTATTTGGCCTCGTTACATACACAACTGAATAAACTAATTTATAACCTATAAATCTGGTCTTTATATTTCTCGACATAAAAGGTGCCCCTCACCAGAAGGAAAACGAATAACGGACTCTTCCTATTGTAAATGGGTGACAACTATTTACAATGCTGCAGGAGAGTGAATCACTATCCATCGACCATCTCGTAAAAAAGTAACCAAAGCTCTATTTTTTTTTTCAGCCGTTGGCGGGGTTTTCACAGCACGGAACGGTTTTCATTTCCCGTGTGGTACGAACGCAGATTTACATCCGGCTAGTACCAGTGGGACACGACAAGTGGACGATCGAGCGAAGAAACGAAACTCTTTTTCCTTGTTCTCTATCATTATTTTTTTCTTTTCGATTAGAGGGAAAGGCGGCCTCGGCCAACACACGGCGACATCAGAGGGGTCGGCTCCGGGCCGACTGCGCCCCGGTCACGGAAGCAGAGTGATCAATATTTAATTTGGCCCCCGCTGCATACACGGGCCCCACCCGGGCCGCTTCCAGCGGGTCCTCCAGAACTAACAGGCCGGGCCCAGGCCCGCGCGCCCCGCCCCACCCTCCGGCAGGGCGCCAGCGTGGCCGCAGCCCCACCCCGCCCGCAGACACACCGCGGGCGCCACTCCGCTCCGCCCCGCACAGCCCCGCCGCGGTCTGCACGGACGCACCCCCATTACAGCACACTTTTCTTATCTCCCACTCCATATTATTAAAACGATTCGTTAGAGCTGAAGTGAGTGTGTGTGAGCGCGTGGGTGCGTGTGTGAGAGAGAGTGAGAGAGCGAGCGCGCGGGCGCGTCCGCGTCCGCGCAAGAGTCTGGCAGCAGGTGGTGCCGTGCTAACAATACCCATGCGTTGGAAGCTGGCGCCTGCGTCTCTCTCTCTCTCTCTCTCTCTCTCTCTCTCTCTCTCTCTCTCTCTCTCTCTCTCTCTCCCTCTGTCTCTCTCATGCGGTGGTGGTGATTGCACGTTGCACTGCTCCCTGCTGCTGTCGCCTGTCGCAAAAGAGATAACGACTATATTTTCGTGACCTCACGCAGTGGGGTAGAGGAGGTGTACAGAAATCATTGTGCTAAGGGTAAGAGATATTTTCCCGACCTTGCAGGGCTACTTCAATTTTTCGATGACCCGACCCTAAACAAAGGTCTCTCGTTTCGCCGCGACAATGATCTGCTGAGCCCGGCTCCAGCGGCCCCGCCCCGCCGCA
>NW_026267724.1:48493-56031 GCF_000697945.3 Frankliniella occidentalis
AGGACCACAAAACAAACTCGACTGCCCCTCGGCCCGGCCATTTGTTCGCGCGGGTCGAGCCCCGCCACGCCCCACCCCGCCCAGCCCCGCCACGCTCGGGGCCATCGATCACGCTTGCACGAGTCTTGTCTCCCTCTCCAGGCGCAGCTGCAGGCCGCGGCCGGCGTGGCGTGGCGCGGAGCGACGCGGGGAGCCTCGCCGTGCTGGTCATAAACATGCTGGCCCGTCCGACTAGAGCGTCGTCTCAGTGTCACATCCGAGGCGCCCCACCAAGCCCCACCGCGCGCCCCACCATGCCGCGCAACGCCCCGCCCCCATTCAAGCGCCAGTCGATATTAAGCACCTCTGATCGCTGAGGCCACTCTATAGGCACAATCACCTTAATAATAATAACACGCCCCATCTACACCCATATGAAAAATTCAACCAACAACAACACTGGAACGACACTATGAGAAATGTTACGGGACGTTTTTACTGATACGTAAATGTTGAAACGTCTCGAACTCAAACGTAAACCGATAGTTCTAATTTAAATTTAAAAATCATGAAGAAACCAATCACAAAGTCGTTTGCTACCGAGTTTGTAAATTTATACAAGTTACTCTGTAAATTCACTGCCGCGTTTAAATTCAATTGTAAATTTTAAAAATATTTTCGTTTAAATTTGCAACGGTATTTCCGGCCGTTGTGTGACGGAGAAGCCAGGTGAGCCATTTCTCCTGTTGCAGTATGGCTGTGGCTGGTTGAGCGGCACGTGCCACGGTGCCATCATCATATCGCGATCGTCGGCAGGCCGTGAGGGAGGAGGGAGGAGGGGGGGGGGGCGAGTCTGCGTTGTTGTGACTGGAAACATGGCGGCTGGCTCGCCGATGCGGCTGGCTGCAGTGCGTCAGTTAGGCCGGTGCAGCGCGGCGGGCGTGGAGGCGTGGGGCGGGATAGTGCGGCGGGCTGGTGCGGCGGGGGCTAGCGCTTGAGGCTTGAGATTCGCAGACATGTGTCTAGATTTCTGAGGCAAGGCGGGCCGCACTCCCACCCACCACACCGCACCGCTCGATGGTCTGCTAGGGCGAGGCGCGGAGGGGGGGGGGGGGGGGGGGGGGGGGGGGGGGGGGGGGGGGGGGGGGGGGGGGGGGGGCATGCGAGGAGGGCGCAAGTGGAGAGGAGCTGGCGCGCAGGGGAGAGAGAGAGAGAGCAAGGCAGAGAGAAGGAGAAGAGAGAAAGGGTAAAAAGTGAGAGAGCGAGAGAGAGAGACAGATAGAGAGCGGCGTGAGCGCGAGAGGAAAAGGCCTCATGGGCCCGCCGCTGCATACTTGGCACCTTCTCCCATCTCTCTATTTCGGTCGCTGGCCCGCCACGTTGACAGACTTCCCCGCGAGCGGCTCGCAGTCGGCTGGGCGGGTCGGCTGGGCCGGTACCGCTCCGGCAGGTACCCCCTGGTACCACCGCTGGCTCTGCCGCAGGCCAGCGGTGCTCGACAGCACTCGTGCACCAATCTCTTGGAAATTTACTCAATTTTCTATTATACTACGATAGTGCACGCGTCTTTCAGTCCAGGTTCGAAATGGCAGGAAGATGAGACTTTTAAAGAACGATTGAGACTCTGGTTAAGAGACATCAGCACTGCTTCAGCAGTCTTCGTTTTGCTGAGAGCCTGTGCAGGAAGCGCGGTTACAGTTCTAGGGCACGCAGCTGCAGTACACTCTTAATGGGTGGGACTTAAATGTTGTCCCAAGAAAGGTGACGTCTTAGTAGCACATCCTACTTGACGACAAACTTGCCTTTCCCCATGAGCATGTTGCCAACAATTTTCTACTTTACCGAGAATATTTTTGTTTTTATTATTCCCAACATATAGGCAAATACTAAATGGACAGGCAAGGTATCACGCGAAAGGCTGGTAAAACTCATGGCTCGACTCACTTTCGGATGATCCTAGATTATCATCTCGCTCATTTAGGGGGAAACGCCACCCGTGTGTCCGATAAGTGGGATGTTAGCGGGCGGCGACATCGAACAGATTATAATCAGGAAACAGCGTAGTTTGTGGTGGACGAAGTGCACTCCGCTCACCACGCGCGTCGATAGCATCGCAGTGACACGCCATCATCGTGTGCTGCACCACTCTCATATTGCCATTTTAAAACCACTCCCACACACTGTTCCAATAATTCACTGTAATGCGAAGTGCGATGAGTGACACATTGATTTTGGAAACAAATATTTACTGTCAAAACCAGTAACTCAAAATGTGTCACCAATGCAAAGATGATGATTTAATTTCCATAATCACTCTCAAAGCCGAAGGACGGTGATGTGTTAATTCCCACCCCGCTCACGCCTGGTGACGACACGGTGACGAGAACGTCACCCCTCAGGGCTGACAAATTTCGTGGTGACGCTTTTGAGGTGACAATAAAAAGGCAAAATTTACCAAAGCCACGAGTCAGCACAAACGTTGCCACATTTGTTTCCCTTTGAAGTACAGAGTTTTCATCGTTTTTCACACACGCTGACATGATATGGCCTTTTCTCCAGATGGGGCCGCCTGCAGGGTAGGCCAGCCCGCGGCGCACGGGTGTCCAGCGTCAGCGAAATTGCCTACCTAGCCAGGCGCTCGGGGCGGAGCGGATGGCTGTTCCGTTCTGGCCCTGCGGCGGCCGCGTGTGTCGTGTCGTGGGCCAGGGGTCTTTCCTCTTGTTACCCCTCCTACATGCAGCACCTCCCCCCCCCCTTTTCCCTCCCCAATGTTAACTACAACAACACAGAAACGGGGGTACATGTCATATGGACTACAAAAATAATCGACACCCGGACGATCATGGAAAACATAATCTGCATATTTGTTTCGTTCGCTAAGAGATTTCTTAAGTGATTGCTTGGCTGAGGGTAAAGATGACCGACTTGGTGCAGTATGCGCACGAAGTGCCGAGAGAAACGAGGTACCTTACGATCAAATCAAGGAGTAGCTCTGGACTCAAATACAACCTGGGTCAAATTACTTCAAAAACTGCCAGGAATAAGTTTCTCCCTTTAAAAATGTGCACAAAAATGTACGTTGGAGTTAGAATTTAAAAGATTCCAGTCGGAGAACTGGTCGTTTTAATAGAGTAATAGTCAAAATCACGATTGATTTAAATCGGTGAAACCCCGGACCATGATTTGTATCTTTTTGTTTACCAAGACTTTGTTTACAAAGTCAGAACGTAACTAGAGAAACCCGAAAACAAAGAAACAGAATTCCGCTGAGCTCTATTCTTTCCTCGCCAACTCTTCAGTAGAGCAGCGGTACTCAAAAGTGGGCGGATGAGCACCAGACCGCTGCGAATAACTCATCTGCAACTATCACATTTTGTTTCTTTTCGAAATCTCACAAAAACAAAAGAATGGCGGGGGTAGGTTCACAGTGAGTTGGATGGTCGTTTCCCTACGGTAGGAATGTTTCCTGAGTAAGGTTGCACACTGTTTTCACCCCGTAAGGTTCCGCCCGCCCCGTCTCTCGGGCGCCAGATTGAGGTTATGTCCCCCAGTGTTTACGCGCCGAGGTTAGTCGGCCCGCTCGTCGCGGCGCTCGCCCGGGGTCTTACCTGGGCCAGGTGTACACGCCCGAGACCTCGAAGCCGTAGTGCCAGGAGCCCGAGTAGGCGCCCTGCCCCTTGGGCCCGGTGCACACGCCGTGCCCGTGGGCCTTGCCGTCCTCCCATCCTCCGCAGTAGGTGCCGCCATCGTCGAAGTCGAAGCGCCCCCCGTTGACGGCGCTGGCGCCCTTGGAGGCGGTGGCGGTGCCCGTTGCACCCTGGGAGGCCGGGGACGCTTCCGCCTGCATGCTACCGCTTAGCACGCATCACTCGGCCCCGCATCACAGCGCCCAGCTGCGCCCGCCGCGCCCAGCTGCGCTACGCCTGGCTCCGCCTGGCCACCCTGCTGCTGCTGGTGATCATCCCGCGGGTGATGGGAGGCCGTCGTCTATTCGTCGCAGACAACTGCGGCGTCGTTTCAATTTATTTTCTTCAAATCTTCTTCTCGGAAAGGAGAGGTGTTGCCGTCCGTTTCCCACGACGATTTTTTTTCCCGTTTTCTAAGTTTCTTGTTTTGCTGGTCGGGTCGGTAACACACTCGCGTCGGGCTGGGCGCGGCGCGCGCGGTCAGCTGCCCATGTCGCGCGGCACAGCGGACTCCGCCAGGACTAACCGCTCGGCTCGGCTCGGCTGCGCGCGGCCACGCAAAAAATAGCTCGGAGACTGGGCTGCGGCGGCGCAGAGGCAGCGCCAGGCCAGGGCGGCGGGAGGCGCGGCCAGCGCGGCGCGCGCGGCGCCCCGGCAGCGCCCAGCAGCGCCCCCCCGCGAGCAGGGGCGGCGGCGCCAGGGCGGCGCGCGCCCCCAGCCACTGGCGCCACCGCCCCCGCGGCCCGGCAGCGGCACCTGGCGGCGGCGCGGGCAAGCGCGGCGCACCCCTCCGCGCGGGGTAGCGACACGCGCCCGCCGCCGCGGCGCCCTCCCCACCCTCTCGCCGCCGCCCCCCACCGCGCCGCGTCCAGAGGCGAAGCTCCCGCCGCACTTGTCATGATGATGAGGACGGTGATGGCGACGGTGACAAATCCCGTGAGTAATGGTGGTCGGATAATCCCAGGGCTACACCGGTCTCCAGTGCTTACACTCACACTGGTGATTTAGTCGACCGAATTATCCCCAGCTAGACAGAACACGGAGGCACACGGCTACAATATCATCAGCGCGTGTTGGATGATGAAAAAGAAAGACAAGCTATGGAACGGCCAAGGCGCAGATAGGGTTCCACGTAAATTACGCAGGAAAGGCTTTGTTATTGTCGGTCCCCTTCTCCATCGTCCTCTTCCTCTCCATCTCCCTCTGGTCGCTGGTCCGGCCGGAGAGCAGCCGAGGCGGAGACCCGGAGAGGGCAGGGGTGGGGGCAAATCCTCACACGGAGGTGTACGCCACGAGAGTACGGAGAAGAGAAGGGGAGCGATGGGAAGAGAAAGGCAGCAGAGGAAAGTGAGTAAGAGGGAGAGAGAGAGAGTGGGGGTGAGGGGAGGAAGTGGAAAGGGCAATGAAAGGGAGAGAGCGCGGCGCGGCAGGGGAGGCGAAGCTGGCGCGTTCGTGGTGGGGAGCCAGCCGGCGAGGGCGCGGAGGGGAGGGGGTTGATGTTGGCGGGGGTCAGTCCGCTGGTGGTGCGCGCCGGGTCTCCGTCGCCTCCTCGCCGAGCACGCGCTCTCCTCCGCTCCGCCACTCCTCCGCACCTGGGCCACCCCCAACACCGCCGTTGCCGCCGCCACCGCTATAGCAGCGAGCTTCGACGGGGTGCTCGCCCCGAGCCGACGACGCCGTCGAGCGCACCAGCACGCTCAGCAGCTTCTCGTGCCGCCGCAGCGCAGCCGCCCGGAACGCAACCGGGGCGTCCGTTGCATCAGCTCCGGGGCCAGCACCGCCCCGCGCACCGCGGCACCGCCCCCTGCGGCGGGCCCGTTCCTCTGAGCACAGCGTCGTCCGGAGCCGAGCAGCAAGAACGGGTGCCTTCCAGGAGGTGAGGACCGGGCTAAGGGGGGCGGGGACGGGCTGCGGCTGTTGACCCGGAGTGGCGGTCGCCGTCCACAAACACATCCACGCCCCGCCAGACAGGGGGGCGGGCAGGGCCTCCCCGTAGGGCAACGCGCCGCGTGTCGTTCGGCCCCTCGCCGAACTGTCAACACGACGGCGACCCCCCATGGCCACCGTGCGGCCCGTCTCCTCGGCGGTCCACGCCCTCTCAGTCGCGCCCGCCCCGAAGGCCCGCCAGCTCCTTGCACCAGAGGGTGCAAATGTGCACCCGGCGGGGCCCAGCTCGATGGCGCATACCGGCGGCGGTGCTGAGTCAACCACTTCCCCATACTAGTCACGCGGGCCAAACCCGCTCCCGTCGACCCCCTCATTCCCGCAAAGCAGACTGAGCGTTTTTCGTCCCATTGAGGGTACGGAGGGGAGGGCGCGGCATAGGAGTGCGGGGGAGGATCAATGAAAGCACGTGGTCGGGAGGGAAGGCTCACACTGCTGCACTGCATCCCCGGCAGAGGGTGGCCAGCCTGCGCCCCTGCGCCCCCGCCCGCCCTCCCTGCGTGCTGCGCCTTGTGCCAGTGGCGTCGCAAGTGCAGCGCGCCGCACAAGCAGGCGGTGGCCGACTGGGCCTAAGGAAGCGGAAGGGAGGGTGGATAGGTGCTGGCGACATTGCGACGTGAGAGCAGAAAGGAGGGCTGCGGGGCTCGCCCCGGGGGGCTGGGGGAAATGGGGGGGTGGGGGTACACTGAGGTACTCACGGAGCTATGCCCATGGGGGAGAAAAGATAATGTTATACTTGGACAAAGTGAAACGACAAACGCCACAGAACAGAATCTTTCAGCCAGAAAAGCCATTCCTTGTGTTATTATTAAGAAACTGTTATAACTGCGAATTCGCGTACATATTGTACGTTGTTTACAGCGAATTTTGCCGCCATTAATAGTGCATCCTCCAGGACTGTGAGCAACGATGAACAATTAGGGGGCACGGCCCATTGTACATCTTACGGTGAAATTCACCGCACGCTTTGATAAGTGTATTGGCACGGTGCAATGTACTACTACACTGCTTGCATCCACAAGTTCATTAGCTGATGACGCGGGAATGTTGTTCTCCATTGCGAGAACTCGCTCCTGTAGCTGGGCTGGTTCCGTGCGTTCACGATTGTGATTTGCCCCCGCGAGCGTGACGCGCCGTGGGGGCTTGAGCCTGTCCTGTCCGCCTGTTGTTTTTCGTTCCGGCCGCGGGGCGGGCTGCTGCCCTGGAGCCGGGCCCGCCGGGCCGCTGGCCTTGGGAAGCGTAAAATCAATACATCCCGTCAGCCGAGATGGAGGGAGCAAAGTGAGAGAGCGAGCGGTAGCAAAGGGACGGAGAGGGAGAGAGAGAATGAGTGAGAGGGGGAGGAAGCGAGAGGGGATAGGCGCACAACTGCTTTGATGGCGGGAAACAGGGAGAGAAAGAGAGAGAGGGAGGGAGAGAGCGGCAGGCACGCAGAGAACAAGTCCTGAGAGAAACGCAGCCGCAGCCTCCGTTTCTCCGTGCCTCCGCACTGTAAATCGAAAAAGGAACATCGGGGGTTTGTACCCTTTTGAAAAGGCAACAAATCGCGTTTCCTACCATGCGAAGGCAAAAACGATGTTTCTTGCCCCTAAAGGCAGGAAATGTTACCTTTTGAGTGTAAGGTGACAATTGTTGCCTTTGTGGTGGCTAGATGTTGCCTTTTTTGGGGGGCCGCCCCTACCTCCCTCCCCGGAGGAAGAGGAGGGGGAGGGCAAGCGGCGTGCCCGGCGGCGTCGGGCCAGCGAGACAAAGGCTGGAATGTCTTTCGCCGTCCGGACTCGCCCCCGCATCGGGCTGCATCGCTCAGTCGGTTGCGAACGAGGCGAGGACGCTGAGTTGGCAGCGCCGGGTTCTGTTCCCGGCGCTGTCAGCGGTAGGCGTGTCCTTCTATGTAGCAGCCGAACAAGCCATGATCATAGCCTACAAGGG
>NW_026267724.1:56081-57787 GCF_000697945.3 Frankliniella occidentalis
GGTTCCCTTCCGTTCCAGCCGCATCCAGAAAGAGTTTTGTTAAAATTTGGTGCAGGTCGTTGATCTGGTGCAAGCCAACCTTTGCAACCCGTGCAGGACCAGGGGCGACTGCCCAGAGCGTGGAGGGGGCGATCTCTGTTACCTGCCGAGGTAGACGCCGCTACCCTCTGGAAGGCAACAATTGTAGCCATCGGGACGGTACATTGGGACTGCTGCTATGGCAGGAGAGGTTGCCTTTACAGAAAGGCAACAAAAAATGTTGCCCTTCGGGGGCAATAAGTCGTTCAACCACATTTTGGGTGCCAAACATGCCTTTTCGATTTACAGTGCAGTTTGATTGTAGCGGGAGCATTGTTGTCCCCGTGCACACACACGTTCGCGCGCGCACAGGGATGCATATGCACTGTGGAGAGAGAGAGAGAGAGAGAGAGAGAGAGAGAGAGAGAGAGAGAGAGAGAGAGTGGCACCCTCTCCCAAAACATTTGACGCACTGTGGTTGACGGGCCGTCGGTCGGATCCGCGGGGCTAGTTTGGCTTTCAGCACACGCCCCCCTTCAACCACCACACCACACCGCCACCACAACCACTACAAAACACACAACAATGCTTTCGTTCGGCCATCAGTGTAATTGGCCCGACCTCCTTTATACACTGGTAGCTCAGTGCACTTTCAGTTTGCCCGTTTGCATCCCCAAAGTATTTAGGGCTGCTGTGCTTCATCGGCCGGAAGGCCGCCCCCGCCCTCCACTCATAATTACCCCAGAATCCACCGCTTTATGTGGTCTGCCGGGGAGACCACCCGCCTTCCTCACGGCCCCCGCCAAATAATTCCGCATCTCGAGTAATCAGAGGAGAGAGCTATATAATGAATGGACTAGGGCGAGGATGAGGGAGAGAGAGAGGGGGGGGGGGGAGGAGAACGTGAAGCGGGAGAGGCAGAGAGATGAATTTGTAGTACAGTCGCTGTCCTTATAATTGTTGATGTATAAGCCGAAGTCCTCGCCGGCCGCCCTGGTCTTATGTCAGTGCGCGGGTTGGGTAGCGATTGCTCGCCCTCCCCCCGAGCCAGGGCAGCGCAGCCCTCGTCCAGCAGCCCCGCAGCTCATACCCATTCGGCCCGCACCCTGCGCGCACCCCGCCGTACGCCCCGTCAACCCGCGCAACACTTAAAATTAAACGTGTCGAGCGGCAGCGTATAGTCAAACGAATAGGGCCCATAAAGCCACACCCCCGTCGTGCCAATAACCAAAGGGGCTTATCCGCTCCCCGCCGCCACCCTCCCCGCGCAAACGGATTTAAACAAACAACAACAAAACGGAACGACAGCGAGGGTGCCTCCACGAACAGCTAACTGTGTCCTTGAATTCAGCATATTGCCCAAAGCATAAATTTCGGCATTTTAGAAGAGCAAAATAATTCTTAACAAAAATGAAATAGAAAAATGGCGTAAAATTTTATGCTGCACACAATTGTTAAATAGATTAAATACCATTTTAAATGCCCCAGCGTGTAAACTTAATTAACTACAATTATTACACTTCTGGTTGACAGAATAAAACTACCAGGAGTGGCTGCCTCGTTTTCATAAGCGCAGGGACCTGTCCTTCTGTATGGGGCCCGCCCTGCACCCCTCCAACCGTGTGTCTCCTATATTACACGGTCCAGGTCCTTAAACATGCAAATTTCTCTCTCTCTCTCTCTCTCTC
>NW_026267724.1:57837-64445 GCF_000697945.3 Frankliniella occidentalis
ACCCGTGCAGGACCAGGGGCGACTGCCCAGAGCGTGGAGGGGGGGATCTCTGTTACCTGCCGAGGTAGACGCCGCTACCCTCTGGAAGGCAACAATTGTAGCCATCGGGACGGTACATTGGGACTGCTGCTATGGCAGGAGAGGTTGCCTTTACAGAAAGGCAACAAAAAATGTTGCCCTTCGGGGGCAATAAGTCGTTCAACCACATTTTGGGTGCCAAACATGCCTTTTCGATTTACAGTGTGGTCTACGGCGAGGCCAGCGTGGTATGCTTCGTCCTGCTCAGCGCGAACGCGGCGGAACTTCGGGTCGACAGGTGCAGCAGGGACGTAGGCGGGATCTACAGCGACGGGCGCTGGTGCACGGACTGCCAGCTGATCTGCACCGCCGATGTTGTCGTCCTCATCGTCGATGACAATGACTGTGGAACAGTACCGGGTGTATCAGAGCGGACGCCACAGTGTTCGACGCATTCGTGCAACAACGGCAGATGTGTGGAGAACGCGTGAACAAAGGCGGATCTGCTTTTTGAGAATTGCTGCATGTCTATCTATGGAGGCCTCTTACTCCTTGTAATGACGTCGGATCGATTTAAATGCACTGAGATAGGAATAAAACGAAAACGCATTTAAATCGACCCGACGTCATTACAAGGAGTAAGAGGCCTCCAAAGATAGACATGCAGGAATTCGCAAAAAGCAGATCGGCCCTTGTTCACGCATCCTAAACAGATCCGCCCTTTTCCACGCGTCCTAAACAGATCCGCTTATGCGTTCTCCACAGACCCGCCATTGTTGCACGGATGCATCGTGCTGCAAGTTTGCCTCCTTCGCCCGTAAGGCGCCATGGCCCCTCTGCAGCCTAAGCGGGTATGCAATATCACTAAAAGTAAAGGAGCGAGCAAATTCCATCCAAATAGAGCGAGATTGTGAATCCAATTTTATGTCTCCTGGGGGAGCGATTTTAATTACATCGCTCGTTTGGAGTCAGTTTCGCGACAATTTTGGTTACAAATAAGGCTAATTTTAAACCATCTTCGCAAACATCGCTCGTTTAGAGTCGTTTTTGCGTCATTTTCGGTTACGAAAAAGACTCATATTCAGTCACTTCGCAACCAGTGCTCTTCCAGAGCGATGAAGCCGTTACCTCACTCTATTCGGGCAAGAAAACTCGCTCTTCGTTTTACAGTGCACTGGAAACGCAAGCGTGTGAATGTCGCTCACCTGTAGGTGTATGAATATCCATTCGTTCATTTACGGTGGGTAAACGTGTGAATTTTCTAGAAAAAATGCACACATTTACCCCTCTCAGTGTACAAATGGATATTCACACACCTACAGGTGACCGACATTCACACACTTGCGTTTCCAGTGTGATCCGAGGTGTAGTGGGGTTATAACATGATACTTTATTTCAAACGTTCTAGTGCGATCGGTCGATGGTTTCTCTCCGTATAACCGACAGAAAGTGTTGGGTCGATAGACAGACATGTTCTCCGATTGCCTATCTTTCAGGGCTATGTAGGGTCTTAAGAAGAGTCGACCCCCCTCCCCCCTCCCTTAAAACGCGCCTGGGCTGCGGCCGGACCTAGTAGAGCGCGGTGCAGCAGCTCTCGTTGGGAAGGAAACACTTGAGTGCTTACCATCCTCTGGCCCGACGTCCTGGCCAATCATTTCAAGACCGCGCTCCTCCGGCTCGTCCGCATCATCCTCCATGTCACCTGGTAGATAAAATATTGGGTCAGGTCTTTGAAAAGTTATTGTAACTAAGACACACGTACTAGGGTGTTTCATTTTGAGAGGTGAGGACGCCGATCTGTTTCGAACTATATAAAATAATTTATAAACTAAAATATGCGCTAGCTCTAGCGCACTGTAAAAAGCTTGCGAAGAACTATTCTTTGCATTGCAAAGGATTTTGAAGCGTTGTAAAATGCTTTGCATTGCTAATTGAATTGTTTACATTGCGAACTAATTAAAATATCGCTCCAATGGAGCGAGGAAACCAAACCTCGCCCTCCGGAGAGAGAGAATCGAGAACCGTGCATGGAATTTTCTCCCTCTCCGGAGAGCGAGGTATGATTTCCTCGCTCCATTAGAGCGATAGTTTAAGAGTTCTTACTGTATTTAAATGATGATTAGGAAACCTCGCTCTTTCTGAGTGACGATTACTAATGTTAATCTCTCTTAATTTGAGTGAGAATGTAGAATCTCACTCAATAAGAGCGAGGTTTCTGAATTATTACTTAAATGAAGCAAGTGGGAAAATCTCGCTTACCTTAAAAAGGTAAGATATCTGACCCTACAATTTCAGACTTACCAATCGGCAGTATGCGGCGGCGGTGCTGTAGCGCTTGCGGCTCTCGCGGCTGGCGAGGGCGGCGGGGTGGCCGTCCCACTGGACGGCGCACGCGCTCCGGGGTGTGCCCCGTGTGCACCCGGGGAGGCCTCCCCACCGGCCGGCGGACGCGCTCCGGGGTGTTCCCCGTTGGCACACGTCGGGGCCTTCCACGCCCACGCCGAACAGGCCTATCCGCTTCGGCACCTTCATCTGATTTGAAAAAATAGTGTTATGATATGTGAGCAGGGCACGAATCGTCCACTCGACGTCGAAGCGATATCGTTTCGATAATTATTCATCACGGAGAGGGCAGAGGCAAGCAAGTCACGTTTTCACGAACGTAACATTAATTTATAAGCAATTTGACACATTCCGCAGTCGACTGAATGTAACGTCAGTGCCTCAATAAACAGTAAAGTCGTATACGTGAAAGCCTCATAGTTTGTGGTTCCCCGCATTTGAGTCGCATTCAATAAGCATTGCTGCATTAATTGCGTTTGAAATGCGCCTAATGCAGAGTAAGTGTGCCGGGCACTGCAGACTATACGGGGAGGCAAGGTAACAACATAGGATCGCCTACACCCTGACGTTACGTATCAAATCATTGGCTCACCTCCGTGATCGGGTTGGGGCTGAGGGGGAGGCGCTGGCACCCCAGGCGAGGCGGGTGGTGTCCTTTCTGGCACTGGACTTATCCGTCCTGGTGACCGCGGTGGCGGTGGCACGTCGAGATCGTCTCTGACCTCCGCGCCCATGGCCTCCGCGTTGACCTCTGCACCTGCCGGTTGAACTATTGTTCCCATACAAAGAAATTATGTGTAAGACGGGAGAACAAAAAATACTTGTGCGTAACACAAAGGACTGAACTTTGTGTGTAAAGCAAATGTGGCGCTAACCTATGAACCCCTCATCCGCGACCTGCTCTGCCGCTGCAGCAGCCATTGCCGCCCTCCGAATCTGCTCACGCCGTCGCGCCATGTGCACGCCGACGGGGTAGACGACGACGTCCTCGGCTACAGGATCCTCAGCTATTATTAAACGAAGAACAAGGTGGCTGATTAACCCTGCTCATCTGTTGAAATACTGTACCGCATTTCTACGTGGGGGCGAGTTGCCTGCTCACCCGGCCCGTCAGGCGGCATGGGCCGGAAAGATAGGCAAACACGCCCGCACGCCAGCGTGCGGTGCAGTCTAACTAGGAAAGTAGTGCAGTGCAGTGGGTTTATCAGCCTACTGGTAGGTAAGTATCGAAATACATTGCTGCCTATCGTGTCCCTCCGTAGCAGCAATAGTATTTCGGTGAATCGAAAATGGCCCGAGGGAAGATGCAAATCAAATAAGTAACTGAACGGGGTCGGAAACAGCACCTAAATACCGTTTGGACTTGCCGTTCTTGTTATAAATTACAAGATTTTAGCGGTAAACATTCAGTGCGAAAAATATTTTTGTTAATTGACAATATTTTTGCAGGGTTGATTCAGAGTTCACAAAACGCGTTTTCTGAACTCTGAATCCCTCTTAACTACGATTTACAAGTGATGTTGTAAATTTAAAATCAGTATTGCAATTTTACGACCGACCGTTTGCTTCCTAGAATAATTCCAAGTCGATACAAAGTGCTATGACAATGATGTAGTCATACAATTTAGAATTGTATCTCTACAAGAATTCTCATAGAAAATTTTCTCCATAAAATAAGGTCATTTGTCACTTCCTACATTCAAATTATTTGCATCTCGTTGAGATGTTCACGAAAACGCATATTTCCATGGACGGCAAAAGTTCTTTCGGATTTTGAGTGTAGATCACACTTGTGTGTGGGATAACTTGACAAAGTCACTGTTGTGTTTACAGTCTAATGCTCACCTCTGCGCACAGGCCGGCTCAGGTCAAGGGGTGGCGTAGGCAGCCTGGCAGGGGCGCGTGGGGGTGTTACAGCAACACGATGCTCCCAGGGAACCTGCTCACCAGCATCTCCAGGCAGATGCGCAACTGTTCAGAAAATGTAATATTTTTTAAAACGACAGCACGTATTACCACTACTAGCCTGCGTCGTTTCCTGGGTTGACCATTTAGATTGTGCCGGTTGGTGGCTTTCTTAAAAGTAAATTCGATGCCGAACACTTTGGTGTCCGTGCAATCTCAGATTATTCCTTGTAAAGAATATCGCGAGGGGGTTTTCACTAGTAATACACTGTACAAGTGATAGATGTATTACGCGTAGTGTAATACCGAAAAATACCAAAATATGCTCCAACATGGTAGAGTTTGGGTGCAATACCTGCGTTATGCCGGCGTAATACCACGTAATACAAGTATTATGTGTAAATACCGAAGACCCGAAGGAGTCGTAAATTATATTGCCGAAGTCCATTGGGAGGGGTTCCCCCACGGCGGCGCGTGCTCTGAATCACCCGGAAAATACATAGCGTATGTAAAATTTCTTACGGATTTATGTAAGAAATTTTTTACATACGCTATGTATGTTTATAGGCCTACGCAAGCTATGTACAAAATAGTACATAAAATTTATCTGTGCAGTTGCACACTTGAAAGTATTTAACTTCCAGTTGCACACTTACAAGTGTGAGGCTGTTGCACACTTAGTTTATCAGTGTTTCTGACAGTGTATCTACAGTCGTTAAAAAAAAGTATTTGAACTTTAGCTAGGTACAATTTGTATCTTATTAGATACAAATTTGCATCCGATTGATATGTGCTTAAGAACGCATCTTCGCCAGATGCAATATTATTCTTGCTCATTCAGAGTGTAGTAGAGGTATGTGGCGACATCAATTAAATAGTTTGCGTTAAATAGATTGCTTACCTTCCTGTTCGGGGTGTGGCAGTGGAGACAAAGGTGGTGACTCGGGGGGAGAGATGCACATGTCAAGGACGGTAAGATCATCGCCATCCTGTTGGTCTACCCATTCAGCCTCAGCGAGGCCTAAGAGATAAAGAAGATCACCAGGCGGCGCTGGGGGCTCCTCCATGGGAGCGTCATCAAAGGGAACATCTGGTCGGGGTCCCTGCCCCGGTGGAGGCCCCTGGCCTGGTCGGGGTCCCTGCCCTGGTGGAGGCCCCTGGCCTGGTCGGGGTCCCTGCCCTGGTGGAGGCCCCTGGTGGAGGCCCCTGGCCTGGTCGGGGTCCCTGGTCCGGTGGTGGTCCCTGATCCGGTGGTGGTCCCTGGCCTGGTGGCAGAGGTCCTACGCCTGGTGCGCGGTCAGGACCTGGAGGCTGAGGCAGAGGTGGCACTTGTGGGTCGCCCGGTGGGTCGTGCGGCGGCTGTGGTCCCCATCCTCCCTGGGGTTCTGGGGGCACATCCTCTTCGGCTGGCCTTGCATATCTCTCCAGTTCGGCCAAAACGTTGTCCATGGCATGACTCACGGTGTCGAGAAACTGTAGAATATTGCCATCCCTCATGAGCCTCTTCTCCGCCCGGTCAACCCGCAGTACATTTAGCAAATCGGCCTCTTTTCTCAGACGGTTGGTAGGCTGGTTGAACCTCGCGCGCTCCAGGAACAAGAATGTTTCTTGGTGGTGGCGTTGGATTGCATCTGGAAATAACGAAATCGTGCTAAACGCTGGAAAAAAGTCTGTATTATATGCACTTCAATGCTCGTACACATGTGCATGAAAGGTAACACACTAGTAAATTGGAGACGCGTTAAATGCGCTTAAAGCGTGTGCATAAACTACAGTTGATAACAGTTTAAAACTATTAATTACACTGGCAATTCAGATTGACGGTGTAGAGTACTTCCAGATTTAGAGTGCGCGAAGTGAATGCTTTTGTAGTGTACACTTCACTGTAATTCGAAGTGTGATACTTTTCACACATTTTCGTGTGATAAAACGCCCCGTGTGATTACCACGATTTATCACTCCTGGGGAAGAGATCAATTTTTATCACAAATTTTGTGTGATGCCTATTGCAAAATAGTGCGATGATTCCGGATTTCCTACAAAAAGGTGTGAATGCACATCGCACAAAACTGTCATACATAAAAGTATCGCTCAAATGAGTGATGGTCATCACAAATATAACCAATGACTTTTCCTGCGATGATCATCACAACATCGTACAATATTTCTGTATCACAGAAAACGTGTAGTCGGTATCACACTCTGATTTACAGTGTACGTACTACCCCAGAACCGCTACCGCATTAAATGCGCTTCAATGCGCATTGAAATGTACATAAAAGGTCACACGTTGGTGACGCATCAAATGCGCGTAGAGTGCATTAAATGCGCGTAGAGTGCAT
>NW_026267724.1:64495-75856 GCF_000697945.3 Frankliniella occidentalis
CGCCCCGCCCCGCCACGCCCCGCCACGCCCCGCCACGCTGTGCCGCCGTGGATGCATTATTCATTACCGAGCTGCGTGTCCCTATAGGGTCCCTATAGGGTCCCCGTAGGGCGGGACGGACGTGGCCGGACTTCGGCTTGACCCGTACGCCCCCGTAGGGGCCCATGCAGCCTCACGCGCCGCCTCGCCCACTTCGCCGCCCCTCCATTTGTCGCTGCTGCTGCTGCCATGAGCTCTGCATGTGTCTCCCCACCATGTCACCCGCCATGCCTGCCATGCGTCATGGAATCACGCGGCCAATCAGACACGTCCTCCTCTCTCGTGGCACATCGCTCCGCATCGCCCTGGTCAGGGGTCACGGCTACGTGTGTTTCTTTGCGGCCGCCTTGATTGCTGCGGGCATGTGATGTGATGGGCGGGCGGCGGGCCCGGACATCATATGGAGGGACATGTGTGTCTGTCTCGCTCTCGCTCCCACACGTCAGCACGGCGGCCGCTCTGCCCCTGGTGTACGGCCGCCGGTCGCCAAACCCTAACGACCCTGACGGCGGCGGCCCGGCCTGGCCCCGGCGGTGGTTTGCTTCCGCGCGCCATCGCCATGTCGCCGCGCTCACCGCGGACTCGCTGGCGGCTGACACATGTGAGCGGTCCCTTGATTGCGGAACATGGCAACATACAATACACTTTTGTGAGATTGCACCGCGCCAGAGTCCGATGACCCCCCCTCCCCCCTTTCCTCCTTCCACGGCGTGCCTGCGCAGTGCATCGTAATAATCAATGTCTGGTACGTGCGCCTGTTTACTTGCCTGGACAACGAGGACTCGTTACACCCCCTATCGCGCCCCGCCCCGCCCCGCCACGCCCCCGTCCAAGCCAGCACGCTATGCGGACACCAAATTACAGCATCGCACCAGGTCCCCGTCGTAATGATAGGGATGCGCTGATGCGCAGGGCTGTGTGGTGGAAGTCCAGGAGACGTGTCCGACTCGGACCCAGCGCGGGTTGTTGCGAGCGATGCGATGGTGGTGCATGGTAGTGTGTTGTTTTTCACTGCATGCAAGTGTCAGACGGATTGCGCGCTGCGTTCGTATGGTACACTCTTTGAATTGTGCTGACTTTCGTGTCTTTGAGGATTGTAATTCCAATAAAAGCAAGGCTAAGCCAACCATCATGGACACTCAGAAAGGTGGGGCAGTCGTTTAACACACAAATAGAAAAACTCAAAAGAAAAATGTTGTTTATTTTTGATTATTTTTTTAAGAGTGGGTACGTTTTGTGTTCTATGACATGGCCAGGCCAACCCTTTTATTTTGCTTGACAGACGAGTTGACGTTGCACCTCTACAGGTGTATAAAACTGCAATTGCATACTTTAAAGATGGCAACGACACTGAGTTGAAGTGGAAATGTAACCCCTTCTCGCGATTGAAAGTGAAACGCGCCGCGCAGCACTAGTGTGGTGCGGTATTCTTCTTCCCCTTTGACGGACAGGCGTCAGGTAATCCTCGTTGTCTTCCTTTTTCCTGCTCTTTTCCCTGGTCGTCCTTTATTATTTTATTTCCCCCTCTACACATCCTTATAACCACATGCGGCTGGACGGACGGTCAGCCGGACGGTCGGCCGTTGGCTGGCCCCCGACTCGTTGATACCAGAAATCAATGCGTTGGCTCCGGGCAGCTCAATAAGTATGTTTTGTCATTTTTACGGCCCCAACGGGGCCCAACGAGACGTCGAGGGGCTCTTGTTTGGCCAGGAAACACACACACAGACACTCTCACAGTCGCCCCCACAATGGACCAGGCGCTCTCGTGACGTAACGGATGGTCCTGCTTGACCTGTGGTTTGGCGTGACAATAGGAATTTGTCCTGTGGCCCGCCGCGCGCTCACGCCTCTGGACGCTCTCGGCCCTCCTCCTCCTCCTCCCCTTACTGCACCTCCTCTTCGAGTAGCGACGGCCTAAATCACTGTCAGGAGGAGTACTAGTAAAATATATCGAGAGCGAGAAAGCGGCGCGCTCTGGCGGCGCTGATTGGAAGCTCGTCTAATGGTCTCGGCCCATGGCGCAGGGCTGGCAGCGACACGCACTC
This sequence comes from Frankliniella occidentalis, assembly GCF_000697945.3. Classification (NCBI taxonomy): domain Eukaryota; kingdom Metazoa; phylum Arthropoda; class Insecta; order Thysanoptera; family Thripidae; genus Frankliniella; species Frankliniella occidentalis. The sequence continues at coordinate 66,583 of NW_026267724.1, forward strand.
ATTACAAACGGCAGGACCACAGGCCGGCCACACGTAGGACACGTCTAATGAAGTGACCACTTAGTGCGCCATGGGCCGGCCAGGGGCCGAGAACGGCAGACCGCCATGGGACGCACGGTCCGAGCACTGCGCGGCAATATTTTTCCCTTCGCTGGAATGAGCGGCTATTCGCCAACCCTTCTCTTCCCCCCCGCTCCGTCCCCCTCCGTCGCACTCCTGTCCCCTCGTCCCTCCCGCTGTTGAAGAGTCATGACCCTGTAGAAAGTGGGGGGGGGGGAGGTGTCCAATCCCGGCGCCGCAGCAGGCCTGTTCTAATGAGGCAAATTCAGATTCCAGGCACAGAGGGAACACTACAGGTGTCTGATCCCCCGGCAGCTTTGGCGCAGCGAATTAATCGGGGAGGATTGGGGGAATGGGAAGGGGGTATTGGGGGGGATCGGGAAGCTGGCTTGTGTCAGGGATCGCGTCGACCCCGCCCTCTTCTCGTGTGCCGCAGGGATCGGGATTAGTATTCCGTCGTGAGACAATACCTCACCAAACCGAAAACCCCTCCTAGCCGGAGGTGAGCCGGGCCTGCAAGGCGCTGCTGTCCCGACCAACTTTATGGATAGCCGCCGTATGTTACGGGCCGGGGGGAAGGGGATCGGTAGTCAAGCAGTAGTAGTTTTCGATTCTCCGCGCCGCAGCAGAGACAAGGCAGCGGAGTTAGGCCCCTGGAGGGGGACAGGCCCGGCGGGTTCGCTGCCATCGGTCCCCGCCCAGCAGCAGCGGTGGCGGCCGCAGCATGGCAGACTCATGGCCCGTCCCCCCTCCCCCTCCTCTGGTTCCGCCCCCCTCCCAGACTGCCGGGCGGGCGCCCTTTCCCAGGACCCTGGCGGGACGGACGCAGCAGCAGCAGCGCCGGCCGGGCGGACCGCGACATTCCCCGCCCGGCTTGTCGCGGCCGGCCCGGCCTGCCGTGTGGCGTAACCAGCAGTGACTGTGTTATTACCGCGATAATTGCAAAGAAATAGTCACTTGTGCCTGCGTTCCCACACGTCCGCACGACACGGCAACACCTCACGTCGTCACCGGGCAGCGGCCACGACGCCATATGTGCGACTGTGTCTTTCCGCCGCTTTATCATTTTTTTCACAAAAAAAAATTGCGGTGGTGTATCATTGGCACGGACAGTACGTGAGCATGGAGGTGCCCCCTCCCCCCTCTAAATCCCATCCCCGGGGTCGCCTTCCGCATCACGCCGCCGTCGCCGTTGCCCCCCCCCCCCTTTCCCCCTCAAACGGGTTTCGGAAGGAACCGCCCTCCCGAGGCTCCTCTCTGTGATCAGATGATACATAAATTACGTCGCGGGGCCTCGATTAACACAATGCCTCGGCGTGCCTTGATAATGTCGCCCAGTGTCGATAGAAGGTCGCCCCCCAATCTCCCGATCACGTTTGGAGTCACGTTGTGTTTTGGACAGGGGGGGCCAACCGGGTGGGGACGGACTCCAGGCCCCGCAATCGCAGCCCGGAGCCACACGGGGCCAAATTATATACGGAGCATCGGGGGATCTTTTATTTATAGGGCGTAAAGGTGATTTAATGTTCGGTCTAGTTCGGCTGTCGCCCACCGCCGCAGCAGTGGCGGCGCATCCATTCCCCCCACCTCGCCCGCATCAGCCGGGAGGTACCCGTGGGGCTTAATGCACCGAAAATTTGGTTGCGTTTACTTGGTTGACATGTTGTTGTTTTCGGCCCCCGGGGGCACGCCCCCTCGGCGCGGCCCCGGCGACGTGACGCGGCCGCGACGACGGCGACGCTCAGGAATGCTGGTCCTGGTCGCCTGGTCGGTCCGTCGCCCGGCCCAGATGCCCCCACATTACGGAGTCATCTCAATCATTACAGGCTAATTCACGACCACTCGACTTGCCCCGTTCGGCCCCGAAGGGGACACGGCCTGCCGGGGCCGAATATCAGGGAGCGGTCCTCTCTGGTCCCCGAGGGGCGCCCGCCGTGGACACGCCGGTGTGGACGCGATCCCGGGCGTCGTCGGTCGTGCGTCGGCCACGGGGTTGTAAAGCACAAGCCGCCCGTCGTCGACGTCCTTTTTTGCCGTCGTAAAGCCCCGAGTATCGTCCCGGGTAATCTGGCCGCTCAGGCTCCAATAGAACACGATCCTGCTCACACGTCGCGGGCATGTTTGAACTAACGACCACGTCTTTATTCGCTGGCCAGAAGATGATGCTCGCAGGGACTGCCGCGTCGTCGACGTCATGGGCCGAAAATGAACACCCCGTGCGACCGCTCGGTGACTGCGGGGCCGCGTACGTGGTGGCGCTTGTTTGCGGAAAGGGGCGTGTCATAGTTAGTAGGGGAAAGGAGAGGCCGTGAGTGATAAAATTGCCAAACCGAAAGATCCTCGACGACAAGGCTCGTCTGTCTGGGTCATCACCCCGGTGTAAAACACTTGGTGAACTTACGCTGCGGGGTCCCCTTGGGACAAAAGTGAGGGAAGTATTTTGTATGGGGTGCCACGGAAATGACGGCTCGGTCGGAGGAAAAGTGCAGGAAGGGGTAGATTAAAGTGTTCCGCACTTTCGGCGATTATTTTCGTGGGCCTTACGGCGGCGCAATATGAGTCTTTCTCTAATCGTCCCGCAGCATCGTGCCGCGCGCAGCCGGCCCATGCAGGTGATGGATTTGATTCAGCCCCGCGCGTTGAATCGCCCCCAGAAACTTGTTAGGAGCGTGTGATTTTGGTAAATTACAGGTACCCGTACCTTGTCGTCCTCGTTCCTCCTGCCTCTGCCCCCTGCGCCCCTCTCTCGCTCTCTCTCTCTCTCCCGTGTACACCTCTCTCCTCTCTCTCACTCACTCTCCACCACTCCAATCCAGTGCGTCGAGGCGACCTGACCACAGCTGGCTGTGGTCACAGTCTTGATTGTCTTCTCCACGAATTCACTCGGTTCACTTTGTCCTGCTGGTGACTCACGTATCACTCTGAATGGTCTGGCGACCACTCTGGCGTCATCAGCGGCGGGTGCTGCGGATTTCCTTCTTGGCTGACAAGATCTTTGACCTGCAGTTCGCACGGGCTTTGGTCTGGAGAGAGACTAACACCAGAAATAATGCAACCTGAGGAGCAAGCGGCAAGCGTACAGACGATTCATGGTCAAAGGGTTGTGTCCCTCTTCCCCTCTACCATCTCCCACACGTTACCGCACCAATGGTCTCGATCGTGTATACCAGTTAGTTGAGCAAATTGGTCGAACTTTGTGGTGACCGCAACCTTGGCTTTCATGCTCGCCTTCCGCAACGTCTTCTCCTCCCCCTTTGCCTCCTTGTTTTGATAGATTTTGGATTGAGGGACAATCTCATTCCAATGTTCATTACAGTCGTATTCTTGTTGCCTCGACAGAAATTGTCCTCGACGGTCTGGCTTGCAGCCCTGCTGTCGGCTTGCCACTTGTGCCGCCTGATGTAATTTTCATGTTTTTGTTTTGTGTTTTTGTTTCAGGTAAGACTCGGGCAAGGGCGCAATGGATTCGTCGCTGACAACTTCTAGTCTTCCCCAGTAAGGCTGTGCATCTGTACTTGGCCGAACACAGTTTTCCCCCAGTAGTATCTCGTTGGCTTTTCTCATGAGACGATGATGTATTCCTCATCTCCTCATGTTATGGGGCGTTTATACCGTCCCGACTCGGTAGCAGCTGTAATGGGGCTCTGCCGACTGTCCTCTGTGTGGCACTGCTGCTGCCGTGGATCGATTCGTGGTCTGGTCTGGCCGCCGCTACCAGTCCGGCAGCAGGCGGAGCAGGGCGTGGAACACGTAGAAAATTGAATGCGGAGCCCTGGCTGCTGCCATGCGGCATGCCATGCCATCGAACGTTGGAACAATGAGACGTAATGGGGCTCCCTCCGGACGGCATGATGGCCAGTGTCGCATACGTTATGATGCCGTAATGTGATATTAAATTTTCTCCCTCGACGCGACGTGCTTCTGCAGCCTGGCGGGGCAGGACGGGCAGCCGTTGTGGCCAACGTCGTCTGCAAAGCGAAACAGCAGCAATGGGGATGCAGAGAGGGGGTTGAAATTCCGCAAGGGTTGGGTAGGAATTTCGTGAATTATTGTCGAGTATAGATTGTACTACGGTGCAGGCATTTTTATTTTCGTTTTTCTTTTAAGCTATTATGTTATTTCTTGTGTGTATTGAATGAAGGTCAGCTCAGCTTTCATCTGGCGGCATGGTGGCGACTTTTGTCCCGGGTGGGTCGGTCGCGAGATGACGCGCCAAAAGTGTCCCTAATTCGAACGCACCGGGCCGCCCTTGTCTAGCGGTCCATAGAGACTCGCCGGGAGCCGGGCGGGGCGTGGCGTGGCGGGGTGCTGCAGCGGGGCCCCCGGACGAGTAATTAGAAGATCGGGACGGCCGTGGCGCGGCGCAGCGCAGCGCGGCGTGGACCAAAGGAGAAGGCCCACCCAATGAGAGAGGTGCCATACCGGAGCAAGCGGAGGCAACGTTTTATTTTTCACGGCCTGTGCCAATCGAGAGAGAGACAGACAGACAGAGAGAAAGAGAGATGGTCAACCCGAGCACGCGATGTCACGAAAGGCTCTGTATTTGTTCCAACTTCAACACTACCTGAGCCAGCGAATGGTACTGGTTGGGCCCCGTCGGCCATGCTCGGACCACACCGGGCGCTGTCGCTGAGCACGCTGGGCGCTGTCGCTTGGCTGAGCTGGACCGAGTCGCTTTATTCGGGTGCCGCCCCGCCTCGCCCGCCCCGCCCCGCGGAGTGAGCGGCGGCGTGCGCTGCTCGCGGCGGGGGCAGGGCGCGGCGGGGCGGGGTGCGGCCGCTGCTGCTGCTGGAATGTGGACCGATGCTCGTGATATTCGTCGCGTTTTTTGGGACCTGCTCCGGTCTTCCCGGGGCCCGAGCGGCGCTCGGAGCACGGGGCGTGGCGTGGGGCGCGGGGCGCGATGTGAGGTGAGATTAAGGTGACCAATGGCCGCCTCGCCCAAGGGTGTCGGTCCCAAGGGACTAGGGCCGATCAAAACCAGAGCGCGCCCGGCGGCGAGCGTGGCGAGCGCACGGTGTGCGTGAGATGCTCTACGACGATACTCCGGTCGCTGACTTGGGTCCCGCCAGAGGGTCGTATATGGTCGAGCGGGCCACGCCTCGCCACGCCCCCGCGGAGCACCTCTGCGGTGGAGGCGCGTAGCGTGGCCCGCCGCTCGCATTCCGTCCACCACCCTGGTCATTACGACGCATTGTGCGGTGGCACACTGGTGGCCCGACAGGTACTTTTCTCTCTTCTCTCTCACTCTCTTTCTCTCGCTCGCTCTCTCTCACTCGACTCCTTCGCGCTCCGCGGCCGTGTCGTAGCAAAGCAGCCCGCCTCAGTGTCAAGGAGAGAAGGTGGTGGAGGAGGACGTCATCGGCGTCGGTCCCCCCGCTGCCGCCGTCGCTGCTGCTCGTTCGTTTCAATTATTATCCGCAAAGACCGGTTGGAAAAGCAATTAGCTCATCGCTGTGTGTGTGTGTGTGATTACCGCGACGGTCGATAATAGGCGTGTCGCCGTGTTTTCGATGTCGCGATATCGGACTGGTCCACCTTGATGCGAGGCGGACCCGGCAGGCTTGAAGTTGGCAGGCGCTGCTGCTCGTCTTGGCACGCCTGACGACATTGTCGCGCCCGAAAGGGTACCTCGTCGGGAGAGGGAGAGAGAGAGAGAGAGAGAGAGAGTTGTACGGTGCTCGCGCACGGCTGGCCTTCGACCGTTCGGTTTGCGGCGGCGGTGGTGGCGCCCTCGCCGTCGTGCGCTTGTGCGTGAGCGCCGGGAGCAGGAAGGAGGCCCTCCCTCCATCCGGACGGTGCCCGGCGGTGCCTCGACGGCGTGCCTCCTATCGCAATGATGATGTGATTTCCAAACGCTCCGTGCCGTTACACACTCCGGCACGGCACCCCCGGCCCAGGACAGCGCGCCTAAATACCTCGGATACCTGCAGCAGCAAGCGCCCGCCTGGCTGGCCGGCCGGCCGTCGTCGGGGACCCCGACGAGGAGGAGAGAAGACAACGTTTACCGAACCCTAATTTTGGATAAACGTTGTCGGGGTCGTTATTACTACGTGTGGCGTATGGGGACGTGATAGTGGGTGGGGGTGTCATGTGCTGACGACTGTAATCGCCCTTGCCCCCCCCCCCCCCTCTACCCCTAGGGGCCCCGCGCTGATGGCCCCCACCTGATCGACGAGGAGGAACCGGACGTCCCCTAAAGGTGAGGGAGGTGGAGGCGGGCGGGAGATTGCATCCGCCCCGTATTGCGGCCCCAAGGCCCATACGGCGCGGCCCCATGGCGTAGCCTAGCCCGCGCATCACGGCTGTGATGTGTACAATTGTGGAGCAAAAGGGCTTACATGTAATCCGCAAAACGACAGAGAATTTCGTATAATTTAATGTTCGAGGGGAGAGTGTTTTTCCTGATGGGTAGTTGAGCGTTTTGTGTCCCGGTGATGACACATCCGCGACGTGCGCTGTGCGCGATGGTGTGTGCGTTGTGTGATGTATCCCTTCCTCATGATCGACTGCGCTGCACCATTACGACGCGCGCATCGGAAGAAGATTGCTCGCGCCAGCCAGCCAAAGCAACGCCATGGGAGGGTGGCACCTCCGAGTATCCCCCTCTTTCTCTCTCTCCCTCTCTCTTTATATGTGGCGCTGACAGGTTTATGGCACTGGTTTTTTGTGCGGTTTGGGTCTCTTCGCGTATATGTGGCCGATATTAGAAGAAGTATAAGAACCGGACTGGTGTGCGCCTATTCGCGACATCTCGTCATCCCGCCGTGGGAAACCTGCTGATCCTTTGTCCCCCGACACACCCAGTGCTGGTGACAAACTGACTTCAGAGATGTACGATGATGTACGATGTGGAGAGTAGATGTGCGAAGCCGAGCCCTTCCCTATAGCCAAGCCCCCTGTGCGCACTTTGGGGCGTTAGGTGGGAAGCAGAGAGAGAGAGAGAGAATGGGGAGGGGGGCGAGGGAGGTTCTCTGTTTTCGCCTGTTCTAGCAGACTATTCGCCACAGCTCGTTATATTCTTCCGAGACATTAGCCGGGCAGCAGTGGGAGGGGTTCGCGTCACTTCGTCTCAAGCAGCCAGAGAAGGCATGGAAAATAATTCTTTGTGAGAAGAAAGTGTCAGGAGATAAACGTAAGCAGTAACTTAAGCATTGAAATTGTTCTAAAGAAAGTGCAGTCATTCTTTTGTTCCTTTTACAGAAACGTTCAATTTTTACTGTTTTATTTGAAACATTTTATTTTTCCCAGTGATGTGGCGCGGGCTTTATTTTTGCCGTCTCTCTCTCAGGGTCGAGTCCTGCACTGTGTCGTCGCGTCGTGATTTCGTACGGGCGCTGGCGGGCGCTGGTGACGCGACGGAATGACTTCGTGTCGTCGTGGCAAGTGGATCGTCGGGCCCCAGACGGCCCTGCGGCGTGGCGTGGTCACGTCCTTATATTTTGGGCGTCGTTCGGACTAACCACAAGGAATCGTCGTCAACAAGGCCCTGATCGTCTCCCATGCAATTACCTCGGCACCCAGAGCAGCGTATTATCTTCTCCCGGCGGAGGAGACGGTTGACAACGTTTTGTCGACTCTTCCCGTCGTTTTTGTTTTTGTCCCGGAGGAGCTCGTAACAGGTAATAATAAGACGCAGTAAGTCCTGACAAGACGCGGCGTTGTCGCACTTGAAATATCAGAGAGAGGGTCCTTATTATTACGTAGAGTGACGCGGTCTTGGGCAAGCAGCAGCAGCTAGAAGGGGAAAATATATCTCTCGAAGAAGTTTTTGTCGTCGATTATTATTTCGACGAGCGCGGGGGGAGCGCCCTGCTGTGCGATTGTTTCTGTGATGACCGCGGCGTCGTCCGTCCGCCGTCCGTCCAGTCGCAGTCAGTTGGAAGGAGACGAAGAAGAGCAGCGCGTTTGCGCGGGTAAAAAATGGTTGTGTTCTTTTGGTGGCGCCCGGCGGTGCCCGCGGAGCCCGGCGGTGCCCGCGGCCGGACAGAGCGAAGGCCCCCACGGCCCCCCGCCCCCTGACGGGGCGCCTCGCGGTGACAAGGACGAACGGCGCGGCGCGGCGCCCCGTCGCGTGGCGTCGCCGCGGCGCGTGTCGTGACACAGCTGCATTGTGTACAGATGCATTCCTTTATTATTTCTCTTTTCTCCCGCGTCACTGCTGCGCGGCGCCGTGCTGCCTCGCGCGCTCGTCGTGGTGGTGGACCCGGCGCCGCCGCCCGCGCCCAAGGAGGAGGAGGAGGCTGAGGTAAAGGCCCGTGTCGCCAATAGGCTCCATCAAGGGCAGGAAGTCGCACCAAACGGAAAGCGGTAATGTGCGCCGCGCGTATGTTGTCGGATATATGGGGAAGTAGAGAGAGCGTTTATCTCCCCAACCCCCTCCGAACCCCCAAAATAAAGAGGAAAAAATAAAACCGCAACACACATTGAGAGAGGGCTCTTTTGACCTTTTCCTGCCCTTTTTATTTGCCCGGCGTTGTGTGCGCTTTGTCCCCCTTGTGTCACCGGGCAACAAGTGGTGGCGGCGGCGGCGGGAGGGGAGGCAAATGTCAACCCCGGCGGTGGCGCCCACCCTCCCCTCCTAGTCCCCTGCCCCAATGTTTAAAAGAGTGGGAAAAATAAAAATTACTGCGATATTCATCTGTTCTCTGCAGGATTATCCCCCCCCCCCTCCACCTGTATATACACCTGTAGCGTTGTTGTATGGATGGAGTCCTCTTTTGTTTCTGGAAAACTCTATTCTCTCTCCTCGCTGCCAGGCTTCTTTTCCACGCCGTGTTGTGACAGAAGCATGATGGAGTGGGTGGTGGCTGCGCGCGACGGAGGCATTTGCCACACATCCTGCTGCCCGGCATCGGCGCCATTCATGCGCACTTTTCTCTCTTTCCTGCGTCTCTGCAAACTTTTAAAAGAATGTCAAACTTGCGTGTTTGCTATTAGTACCCGTACTGTTTGGTTGTCAGTGGGGTTGCTCGGCACGGGCGCCGCCGTCTTGCCCCTGTTGTGTTTGCTCACGGCGAGCTCGGCAGAAGGCGCTACGTATTTAAAATTCATATCGGCGGGCCTGCGGGCCTTTGAGGACCGCGCGCCGCGGAACAGGCCGAGGCTGGGCGGCGTGAGGGAAAAGGGGTGATTCGTGGAAGTCGACCGCGCCGGGCGGCCCGCTGGCGGCCCGTGCCAAGGTCAGGCGAAGGGGTATGAATTATTATCGGGG
>NW_026267725.1:0-1079 GCF_000697945.3 Frankliniella occidentalis
TTTTTTTACACTGGACGGGATGTGTCGGCCTGACACAGGTCTGGGACGTTGGAATCGCGTGATATCATGGGCTGTGGGCGCGCCGTGGAAAAAATATTATCTCAGCGGTAAAGGTTTTCATTTCGGCGGTAATAATTTGCTAGCAGTTTTTTTCCTCCATAGAAGCGCCCCGGATGACGTTCGCCCACTAACGTCTGCTAACATTTGTCTATCGTATTCTATTTCCACGTGGGAAAAAGGCCCGTCCAGAAAATTTAATGACCTACACCTATGGGTAGGGCCTTGGCGGCCGCGGGGCGCTTGTCCCTCGTCGGCACAACTCGAAGTGCGGCGCTACCTGGCCTCATTTAAGCCCATTTGTAATCCGTGGCGCCATTATAGGCATACGTCAAAACTGCCGCATGACCTACTCTTTTTGTAAAGTATGGTTTTGTAGGTCATGAAAGTTAAAATCCGGACCGATCCGGACTGTCTTTTCACCGTCGTGAATTGAACGCCTGCAAAGCTTCCGCTCTATTCGTTCCCGCCACGCCACGCACCGTGGGGGGTGGGGGCGACCCTGGTCGAGGCCCTGCAGTACCCACAGGTACCCACAGGTACCCACAGGTACCAACAGGTACCCAGGTGACGCAGAGTATATGTGTTACGCCCGCACGTGGCGAGGTTCCGAGGACCCGGCCGCGCGTGGCGGGTCCGTTGTTGCTCCAAAATGATCTCGGTGTGTGTATGGCGGGAGGGGGGGGGGGGCCTCTGTGATGGCGCAGCAGGTGCGATGGCGGTGTGATGCCGCCGCTGACCGACATCCGTCGCGTTCGAGCAAGGAAGGAAAGAGTACTATACGCTACACGGCAGGTGTATGACTCATGCTCTCCTCAGATGACTGACGTAGAAAGAGAGTGAGCTGTCCGGCGATCGCGGGGAAGAGGGAGAGAGGTGCAGATCGAGAAGAGGTGGTATCGCAAGTGGAGGGGGAAGAGGGGTGTTTTAAGGTGGCTCTCCTGGGGGGGGGGGCACCTCTGGCTAACCTGAGCAGACGAGCTCCTTCCGTTGCATCAGACCACGTGACCGCACATGGTCTC
>NW_026267725.1:2230-3799 GCF_000697945.3 Frankliniella occidentalis
TCTGATAAAGGGCTGCTGGATGCATCCCAATACTTTCAAGTGTTTTCCTTGCAATCACTAACCTTGTCGTATTTTTGTTTACTTGTTGCAGCAGCCACAACCATGCCTGCCCGCGCAACAGACACGATGGGGTCCGCCAACCACACCAACACAGACGAGATCGTCATCTCCGGTCTCTCGGGTCGCCTGCCCGAGAGTAACTCCATCGAGGAGTTCAAGGACCAGCTCTTCGCCGGAGTCGATCTGGTGACGGCCGACGACCGCCGTTGGCCCACCGGTCTCCATGGCCTCCCCGAGCGCACCGGCAAGCTCAAGGACCTGGAGCATTTCGATGCCCAGTTCTTCGGGGTGCACGCCAAACAGGCCCGCGTCATGGACCCCCAGCTGCGTATGCTGCTGGAGCTCACCTACGAGGCCATCGTGGACGCCGGTTTCAACCCGGCCGAGCTCCGCGGCACCCGCACTGGTGTGTTCATCGGCGTGTCCAGCTCCGAGTCCGACGAGTACTGGACCCAGGACCCCGACCGCGTCAACGGCTACGGTCTCACCGGCTGCTGCCGCGCCATGTTCCCCAACCGTCTGTCCTACACCTTCGACTTCAGCGGCCCCTCCTACGCCATCGACACCGCCTGCTCCTCGAGTATGTTTGCCATGCAGCAGGCCGTGCAGGCCATGCGCGATGGCCAGTGCGACAGTGCCATCGTGGGTGGCTGCAACCTGCTGCTCAAGCCCGCCAGCTCCCTGCAGTTCCACCGTCTCAACATGTTGAGCCCCCAGGGTATGTGCAAGGCCTTCGACTCCTCCGGCAACGGCTACGTTCGCTCTGAGGCCGCCGTCGTCATCCTGCTGCAGAAGGCCTCCTCGGCCAGGCGTGTCTACGCCTCCGTGCTCAACGCCGGCACCAACACCGACGGTAACAAGGAGCAGGGTATCACCTTCCCCGCCGGAGGCATGCAGCAGAAGCTCATCGAGCGCGTGTACCGCGAGGCTGGCGTCAACCCCGCCGACGTCGCCTACGTCGAGGCCCACGGCACCGGCACCAAGGTCGGTGACCCCCAGGAGGTCAACTCCATCGCCGAGGTGTTCTGCAAGAACCGTACCACCCCTCTGCTCATCGGTTCGGTCAAGTCCAACATGGGTCACTCCGAGCCCGCCTCCGGTCTCTGCTCCATCGCCAAGGTCTTGATCGCCATGGAGCGCGGAGAGATTCCCGGCAACCTCCACTTCAAGGAAGCCAACAAGGAAATCGCCGCCCTCAACGATGGCCGCCTGCAGGTCGTGCACAAGAACTGGCCCTGGAACGGAGGCCTGGCCGCCATCAACTCTTTCGGTTTCGGTGGTGCGAACGCTCACGTCATTCTCAAGTCCAACCCCAAGAACAAGACCCAAATCACCCCCATCAACCCCGAGGTGGCCCGCGTCGTAGCCGTGTCCGGCCGCACCGAGGAGGCCGTTGACTTCCTCCTGGACCAGGCCGAGCAGAACCGTGACGAGGAGTTCCTCAACCTGCTCGCCGACATCCACAAGCAGAACATCGCCGGCCACACCTACCGCGGTTACACCCTGGTC
>NW_026267725.1:6853-9878 GCF_000697945.3 Frankliniella occidentalis
CCCGTCGGCGGTATCTTCAACCTGGCCGTCGTGCTCCGTGACGCCTTCATCGAGAACCAGACCGAGGCCGACTTCGCCACCGTCGCCCTGCCCAAGATCAACGGCACCATCGAGCTGGACAAGGCCTCCCGCGCCCTGTGCCCCGAGCTGGACTACTTCGTCTGCTTCTCCTCCATCTCGTGCGGTCGCGGTAACGCCGGCCAGTCCAACTACGGTCTCGCCAACTCCGCCATGGAGAGGCTGTGCGAGGCCCGCCAGGCCGCCGGCCTGCCCGGAGTCGCCATCCAGTGGGGAGCCATTGGTGACGTCGGTCTGATCCTGGAGACCATGGGTGGCAACGACACCGAGGTCGGAGGCACCCTGCCCCAGCGCATCCAGTCCTGCCTCAACACCATGGACGTCTTCCTGCAGCAGCCCCAGCCCGTCCTGGCCTCGATGGTCCTGGCCACCAAGCGCCGCGGCGGCAACAAGGAGGCCTCCATCAGCGCCGTCGACGCTATTGCCAACATTCTCGGTGGGTACATGGAAGCAGACACGGGCGGTTTGATTTGTGCTTTAGCCGCCCGGAACGAAGCTTACCCTGTGCCCTTCTCTATTTCCACAGGCATCAAGGACGCTAAGTCTATGGCTCCCACCCAGACCCTGGCTGACCTGGGTATGGACTCCATCATGGGTGCTGAAGTGAAGCAGGTCCTGGAGCGCAACTACGACATCGTGTTGAGTGCCCAGGAGATCCGTGGTCTGACCATGGGCAAGCTCTCCGGCATGTCCGGCGGCGCACCCCCTGCCGACACCAACACAGTCCGACAGGCCTCCCCTCCCAAGGACATGGTCCAGGTAAGAATTCAATTCTGAACTTTCATCGAATGCCGTAGTCGAGTGATATCTCTGAATCTAATCTCGTTTAAATGCGCCTTTCAGGTCAAGTACAGCAGCACCTCCGCTCTCATCCCCACCGAGGTGATTGTCAAGATGCCCACCGCCGCCCCCGCCGACTCCACCCTCCGACCCGTCTTCATCGTCCACGCCATCGAGGGTGATGTGACCGCCCTGCTGCCCCTGGCGCAGCTGCTCAAGCGGCCCGCCTTCGGTCTGCAGTGCGCCGAGAGCTGCCCACAGAGCAGCATCCCCGAGCTGGCCGGCCACTACGTCAAGCAGGTCAAGAGCAAGCAGGCCAAGGGACCCTACACCCTGGTCGGTTACTCCTTCGGAGCGTGCATCGCCTTCGAGATGGCGCTGCAGCTCGAGAAGAGCGGCGAGAAGGTGGAGCTGAACCTGCTGGACGGCTCCCACTCCTACGTGTCCTCTCACACCGGCGCCTTCAGGGCCTCCCACGCAGTCCTCTCCCCCGAGGCTGACGCCCTTTCATACTTCGTCCTGCTCTTCCGCCCCGACATGGACTTCGTCAAGGTAAAAGGCAGAGTGAGGAGTACAGACACCGCTACGCCAAGTAAACACGAGTCAATACTACAACTGGTTCCAAAATGTTTTCAGGTCAAGGCAGATCTCCATGCCCTGGGTAGCTGGGATTCTAGACTGCAGCGTGTTACCGAGCTGCTGAAGAACGCCAGTCACTTCAACAGCGAACAGTTGGCTAAGGCTGCCACTGCATTCTACAAGAAGCTGGTCATTTCTGAGTCTTACAAACCCGCCAGCAAATTCAACGGTCCAGTACTCTTTGTTAGGGCAAAGGACAACTTCCTCCAGCTTGGTGAAGATTACGGTCTCAATGAGGTAAATTGGTTTTAAATTTGAGATTATCGTAGAACTGTAAAGTTTCAACTGCAATGTATATTCATAAATAAACTTAATATTTCAGGTGTGCACACACCCTGTGAAGACTCACCCTCTTCCTGGCAACCACAGAGAAGTGATCCTTGGTGAATCAGCAAAGAAGATCGCTGCACTCATCAACTGAAAGCATCACGTCATTTCTCATATGAACAAAGATATCATTTTACATCTACTTTGAACCATTTACGTATTTCTCGTAAACATACAAATTGTTACCTCATGTGTTCAAGTATTGAGCAATGGGTCTGTCAGTCCATATCTTAGTTATTATTTTAACTAAATCTGATTTAAAATCAGTAAGTATGAAATCTCATCTCATTTTAAGTGGTTCTTTGATGTAAAATGGTTGTTTGTACATTGTTCTGTAGAGTACAAAGTCATTAGCATTCCAACTAGTGAGAATGTTGGCCTGATCCCTTGTGATGTTTTCACATCCTTTTCTGTGATTGAGAAAAGTGTGACCAAAGAATGTAAATGGTGTGCCCCCTTGAGTACTAAAATTTTACCAATCTACATAATTTTACAATGATAATACTCACAATGATATTCAATGGGATACGTTCTTGTTAGTAATCTTAGTCTCTATTTTAAAAGGAGCTGATACTTAACAAGTGTAACTGGAAAGAACTTGTTTAAAAATTACAGCGCTCATTTGTCTTCAAAGGAAGTTATTGCTTCAGAACAAAATGTTAAAATTAAAAGATCCCGTAAAGATCTATAATCTTAACTTCTATGGAGTCGAATGTTGCGTGACATTCAGCTTGTTAAGTAAATCAAAAATGTATAGAGTTTAATTTATGTTGGACTGTTGCTGTGATCCTCAGAGGCTCCAGATTAGTTAGGTTCAATGCAGCTGTTTATGTTTGATGCACCCTTTAAATCCTGAGGGTTTCCTGTACTAGATTCCAAATTGCATGCCAATTCCCTCCATCTGAAATCATGTTCAAGTCCCATGTCATACTTGCATTTAATAACATATTAGTGCATATTTTCCGTGAAAATATAGTGGTTGACCTGGTGCCTTAAACTTGTTATCATAATGCGTCCAAGTATACTAAGTCAAAAAGCCCCCAAACATATTGCCATAAGTATGATTGTAACAGCTGCAGGGTAATCTTTTCCATAAGTGCTAAGCTATTTTTTCTTTTTGTGATGGAAGCTTGTAAAACTGTTTCTCAAGCTTGAAAATGTTGATTACATGTATATTTTTGTTTACTACTTCATAATTTAT
>NW_026267725.1:9928-14213 GCF_000697945.3 Frankliniella occidentalis
CTCCCCCTCCACCCCCTCTGCCCCTCTTCCCACCCTCCTCTCTCCCGCTCCCTCTCTCTTTCCCCCTGTCTTGATTCTCTCTCACTCACTCAACCTCCTCCCTCTGGACCCCTGGCGACCGTTGGGTAGGCCTCCCGCTCAGCTGCGATGCGCAGCAGAACGAGACTATTGCCTACCTACCAGGCGCTCATACTGTTGTCCTTCCAGGTAGAACACGTTTGTCACAATGACCTCTTTTTGACGCTCATCGTCAAAATTTACTACGGCTAGATAGCCAGAATGAGCTCATTTTGCCGTCAAATGAGGGTCATTGACGAGTTTTTGACGATTGTGTTCTACCTGGGGCTCTCAGCCTAGCATTTTAGAGCATGGACAAAGAAAACACTTTTCCGTAATAAAAATTCTCTTTTCCCTTCCCGTTTCCGAATTCTGTTCTCTACTCAGGAAAATTTTAGAATTCATTTTGTTTATCAGTTTTCATTTTCTTCCTTGTTTGGTACTCCTTTCTCCAAAACAGCCGAGCGGTTGACTCGTAGGTCGCGTCGAAAAAATGTCAGCCTAGACAAAGCTGGATGACCTTGGTGATGGCACTCCTTTCGAATATTAGAGGCGGAACTCGGCAGGGCGCGTGCGAGCGGTGACCACACGTTATAGGTGACAACGGCCGAAGTAGCCGCGCCGTCGCCGGCGCTGCGTCAGCGTTTTGATTTTATTTTTTTGTCTTAGCATATTCTAGTCTTACACTTATGAGCAGGTGAAGCCTGTGTCGTTTCATATTTTTAGGATCCAGTGAGCAGCAGGACCACATCATAGAGCGGCGGGCTGCGGGGGGTCCGGCCGAGTGAGAGTCTGATGATTCTATAGTCAATGGCTCGGAATGGGTCGAAAAGAGGAAACAAAACCACAATTTTATGGCCGAGGAAGTGGGCGGCGTCTGCTGCCAGCGGTCGCGCGGATAACGCGGGGTAAACGTCTTGTCGCGGGCAATCAAAGTGCCAGAAAATGGTTTATCGTCGCTTACGCGGGCACGCGCCGCCGGGCCGCGAATACTCTGCAAAACGCAAGTGTGTGAATCTCGCACACTAGTAGATGTGTGCATGACCATTCGTTCGTACACTTGCAGGAGCTGAAGGTGTGAATTTGCCTTTGACAATTTACAGACTTGTGCATCTCCATGTGTACGAATGGCGTTCACACACATACAAGTGTGCGACATTCACACACTTACTTGAGTTTTCGGTGTAACGCGCGAATAAGGAGGCGCGCGCGAGGGCGCGCACCCGACACTATGTGTATACTCACGCAGGCCGACGAAGTAGCTCCTCATGCCCAGGATTTTGAAGTCTCCATTTTCGTCGGTCGCGTAGGCCGTCTCGTGGTACACACCGTCACCGGTCACGAAGCCAAACTCCCCCTTCACGATACCCTTTTTGTCTACAACACATAAGCAATCAGCAGAATTACGGACACGTCGGTCGATTGTAAAGGCACGTGTGAAATTATGTGACTTTTCACCAAACGCACGCACCTTTCTCTTCCAGCCGGTGCTGGTACTTCTCAATGTTGAAGCCAAACTTGTAGGGCTTGTCCTCGTCGCTCTCGCAGCTCGTCAGCGGCGTCAGCGCGCACACGGTGAGCAGGGCCAGAGCCGTCCATACCACGTGAGAACTCATCTGCAAAGGCAGACGCGGTTCGTAGGAGAGGATCACTGGAGAAGTTTGTTGTTTTTAACTTGAAAATTTCGATTTCTGATCTAACATTAAGCTTACCATAGTTTAGGGACTTGCTGACTGTTCCGCACCGGTGACCCGTGTCTCGCGCGACTGCGTTGTGATCCGACCTCCACCTGTGCCTAAATACTGTCGCAGCATACGCTTCTGTTGGTCGCCCGCTCCGCAGATTCTCCCCCCTTCCTCCATTCAAACCCAACTTTTATTTTCTACATCTTTTCCTCACAGGAGTCACTCCCCCCCTCCCCCCTTAACTCCATCACGTAGAACACATTCCACCCGCTCACCTCCAACCTCCCTGCTTTTCTATTTTTTTCTGCTTTTTCCACTGGGATTTTTAGTGCGTCCATGGCAGATCAATAACAGTAAATTTTTTAAGGATTTTAACAATAATATACTGTTCCCTTAACGTCCCGTACTGCACATGCTTTTCAATTCGCGAAGGATTAAGAGGCTCGGCATTTGCAAAGAAATGTTTTGTAGAAATCAAATCCTGCATGAAAAGCTTTGAACTGATTTAACAATGATTTTTCAGCATTTTTGCTGTTATCCTCTTACTTGCCAAAATACATTTCACAAGGAGAGACATAGGACGTTGAGCATATTAATGTCATGTGACCCACTCATTAAGACAACTGAAGAATCTTGAGTAATATTTGCAAGGAAGCAGCCAAATCCTATAAATATTGAGCACCTTATTTTGAATTCTTACGTGTGTGCGTTGCCGCCGCCAGCCCAATGAGGACCTAAAATCCGAAACGGAGAGGTTGACCTTTGCGGTCTCAGTTGGTGTGACCCATGCAGCTGAAAACGTCACACTCAACACATCCAGGATGTCATAGAGGAGTCTTACTATTCACTATGGAAAAACTATTTGTAACTTTATATTTATTTCAAAATATTTCGTGAAATAAAAGAAAATCATTGTTATAAGTTAGCAAGTTAGTTTCGTGTTCACTCAGTTGCTTGACATAGCAAATGTAATTTCAAAGAAACTCAAAGGGAAGTGAAGGGCAGTCTTCATATGGCGCGAACCTTTGGTTCACTTGGAATAAGCTAAAAGGTACAGTAAGCAGACAATTACTAAAGTGTGCAAGTTCAATACTCAAAAACATTTTGCTTAAATACATAATCATGGCAACTGTGGGTTTTCCGTCATGCGGTTTCACAAATAAAAATCGATTTAGTTGCCCTCTAGACCAGCGCTCTTTCACCTATATGACTAGAGGGAAACTAGGTATAGAACACTACTACTTGTTTGTATGTATTACGCTTCAGCTTACCTTTGTGTGAATAAATTAGATAGTATTTCAAAACTCATTTGATCAAAACAAGATTAAAAGTACATCATCATACAACCGTTTATGTTTTCCTTAAATTTTACGTATCTTTTAGCATACGGCGGTAACCACTAGACACAACTTTTCTTCGCAGTGAAAAGTGTCGCGTTCTCGATATCACAGAAAAATTACTGTCGAGCTTTGTAAACCTACAATAGGGGAAAACGATGGACATTTTCGTTATCGTCCAAAACGTTCGTTAACAAAGAAAATAATCCTACTAATTATTATGTACACATCACTCATACAACTAAGCATAGCCTAAAATCACATTCATACTGTATTTTTTGTTTAAAAAATCTAGTGAGTCAACAGTCAACTGTCAGTTTTGGCCAGGGAGACCCTTCACCAAACTATGTTACCCCACAAGATTTTCCCTTTCATCCAAAAATGGCAAGAAATTAAATAAACTTTAATTTCAACTTACAACGAGAGCGTCATGTGCTTGTTTGATCATAAGTAACGCATTTTATTGAGCTGTTATCATCGTAATACTTGGCACGTTTGCTAAAAGGTAATCAACACTTTCGTTCTGCAGAATGGCACGCGTCATTCTTAACTTGTGAATGGTTTTCTGAATTCGTCATATTGTCGTACGAGGCTGCTCGTGAGCAAAAGAGATATCAACCAAAACGTACGAGGTGTGAATCATTTTGTCTCATAGTACTCGAGGGCTATTTTCTGGCAAGCCCCATCAAACTTTCTATACCGACTAAATGCAAAGGCGGCTTGGCGAAAAATAACCCTCAAAGCTACTCAAGTAAGAAGGGCACTTCTGAACATTGTCGCTTGATCGGGCTGGTCTTAAGAGCCAGGCCCTTGGCAAGCGACAGTTCGCAGCCGTTGCCTCCTCTCGCCCTCGGCTGGGTCGCGTCTCTTCGGTACCAGGGCGAGGTCGCACTTACTGCACCAAGCTATCACCCCATTGAAACATAGAGGAGGTAAAGCCCGTGCGGCGGCGTCTAGTATCGAGGGTCGTAGGGGGTGGAGTTGAAGCCGACGTAGCGGTTGTTCTTCCGCACCTGGAAGCCGGAGCCGGGCGACGTGTTGTAGTAGATGACCCTCCGGATGCCGAAGGGGTCGACGTAGCCGAAGCTGCCCGCCTTCCGGTCGCCGGGGAGGTTCTCCTCTTCCTGGTACTGCCGTGGCAGGTAGTACCGGAAGCCGTTGTGCGTCACGGCGATGCCGTCGTACTCGGGGATCACCGAGTTGGAG
>NW_026267725.1:16708-20549 GCF_000697945.3 Frankliniella occidentalis
GAGAGAGAAGGGGTGGGAGGGAGGAACTCGTACCACAGGAGCAGTAGCGCGACAATGCGAATGGAGGCAAGTAGGTGGGTACCATTTGTTCTAAATTACCCACGATGCCTTTTTCAGTCGATCTCTGTACGGGCTGAGGCTATCGCCGGTGTCGTCACGCGCGGTTCCCACTCACGCGCGCTGGCGCCGTCCTACAGGCTATTGCCTTGCATTTGAATAGATAGGATATGGTA
Organism: Frankliniella occidentalis; assembly: GCF_000697945.3. NCBI lineage: Eukaryota > Metazoa > Arthropoda > Insecta > Thysanoptera > Thripidae > Frankliniella > Frankliniella occidentalis. The sequence goes on from NW_026267725.1 coordinate 16,942, forward strand.
GACGGAGAGGTCACCTGCCGGCTGGGGCTGGGCTAGAGCACCACTATGTGCTGCTAGACCAGCGGAAGTTCATCACAACGAGCGTTTTTCTCGGTTTTCCTGGAAGCGAACAAAGTTTGTATGATCCATTCGACAATTTACGGGGTCTCGGCGCCTGCGAGCTCCGGGGTAGGCCGCTCCGCAGTACACACGTGCACTGTAGGCAAGATGTTGCCTACCCATCAGGCGCTATAAACGTTTTCATAGGCTAAACTGGCTGAACTTTGCAAATTCGTGACGACTGATGACCCCTTTTCCTGGGTATTACATGTTCACCATCGTTTATTTAGGGTATTGAAATCAAAGGTTGTGGTCACATCGTGGCCACGACGCTGCGAATCGCCAGATTCAGGACTCTGTCGCGTTTTCTGGACTTCTGGACTCTGGTCCTGGAGTGGGGCGCTTTCCCTGTCACCACTATGCGTGCCGCCGTGACCCACAATCGTGCACAACGCTCCGCTAAACGAAACAAATAGTGCAGTAACGATGCAAAAGCAAGGCCGGGGTGTCACCGGCCGCCGCGCAGCCCCAAGGCACAGCTAATCAGCAGCCAATCGGCCACTAGCCGACAGCTGTACGACGACAGCTAGAGCCGTTCGACAGCCCGCTGGGCAGCACCATCAGGACCTGCGCCGCCACCAGCGGGGCGCGGCGGGCGCGACCTTCACCCCCGGCGCTCGCGGAGACTTCGAGGGGGGGACAGAGATCAGCGCGGCGCCGCGGCAGGGCTATTAGAGAACGAGACCGGTCGTGCGGAGCCTTTCTCACGTCCCGGCGCGTTCGTACGTGTGGTCGCGGAGCCCAGCGGAGGATAGCCAGCGATAGACGCGCGCCGAGAGCGAGGCGAGGGTCAGCGACCAAAATCGGGGCGAATTAAAGAGCCACCCGGGCCGCGGCGTCGACGGCAGAGCTGTCATCAAATCTGATTAAAACACGCAGCCAGGCTGGCCAGGCTGACCACGGCCTGACGTGCGCGCTCAACGCTCAACAGCACCGGCACCCCGCCACGCCTCGCCACGCCTCGCCACGCCCGACGCTGTCACGGTCAAGGCTGCGGCACCTGGGCCTAGCCGGCCCGGCCGCTGCCAGCGCATACCCGGCCGGACCCGCGGACCGGCCGCGAACCCGAACCCGCAGATCTGGTGGCGCTGGTGGGCGCCCCCTCTCCCGAGCGGCTTACTCACACGACGGGACGGCGCCCCCGCGCGAGCCGCCCCCGCAGCCCGGGGAACACGTCGCCGACCTCGGCGCCCAAACATCGCTAATGAACGGAGTCTCATTGCGCAATGAGAGGGAGACGGGCGGATGCAACAGTAATTGAAGGGAACGATGGGGATGAACCCGCGCAGTAAATGCAAAACAAAAACGAACTCGGACCGCTTTAACTCCTTGTTCCGCAAAACTGTTTTGAACCACATGGCTCAATGAACGCAGCCAGGTACATCAAGGAAACGAACCGGTAACGTTACGGAAGCTGACAGTGAAAGCAAAGAAGCGCGTCTCGCTGTGAACGAGAATGCAGTTCCCCCGGGGGAAGCGCGACGTGACCTGGAGGTTGCCGTGCTCGCACGCGTACGTGAGTGCGTGAGGGCGTTCTCTAACTGGGCGGGGCGGGGCGAGGTGGGGCGAGGTAGGCACGCCCGCTCACCACGCCGCCCGGGCGGGTTGCCTACCTCGGCGTGCTCAGGCGGCTGTCGGGCAGCGGGTGGATGGAAGACATCAACACAACACTTAATGTTCCTGCCATAACTCAAACATGTATCTGAGCGTACTTACTCGCACATGAAATCAGATAAGATGCCTTTTGTCAGATAAATATATTCACTCTTCCGGCGGACTATGACTAATAATAAAAATATAGAGGGTCACCCGCGAGGACCGATTGCGACACTAGTACATCCCCAGCTATAAAAGTAGTAGAGATGCTAGAGACAGACAAGAGAGCGCGCCGCCCCATCCTCTCCCCCTACCGCCTGCAGCCGCGCCTTGTTTCGACTTGCAGTCTGCAGTGAATGCGGCTGCGTCCGCGCGGGCATCCTGTGCCTCGTCCTGCGCGCGCCATTCAGAACCGCGAGCTCGGAGAGGAGAGGAGGGAGGGGGCGTCGCGGTCACGACCACCTCCTTAAAAAGCTCGTCTCTTATCTGCCCGGCGGCGGCGGCGTCCTCGGCGCTTGGTAAGTCATAGGTCATCCGTTAGTTTTGGAGTTATGTCAGGTTATGTCATGAGGCAGACGGTCTACATTGCAGAGATAGATGTGTGTGTGTGTGGGTTCAGAAGGAAGGCGGTTCGTCATTTGTTTATAGCCGCTCCGTCTGTCGGGCCGGGGGGCGGACACATGCGTGACGGGTCTGAGTGGGTCATCCGAAACGCGACCGATAGAGTCATTGAGTCTCCTAATATAGGAGGATGAGGAACGTTTTCGTAAGGCGATGAAAGCAAGTAGTTACACACATTCCGCAATAAGACAATCAGGTCGCATTGTTTACATTTTTTCCTACCTAGACGATGGTTAAAAAGAGGTATAAAATAAATGCAAGAAGGTAGTGGTGGGGAACTAACGCGACACCGTTCCAAGAACGGCCTCTTGCGCTCCGGGCGCGCGCGCGGGTGGGCCGTCACGGGCCGTCCCACCGTCCCGTCCCACGACAAGCAGAGCGATGAGCAGGACGGCGGAAATGGCCAGTCTGTGAGTCGCACCAGCAGCACCAGCAGCCGGACGAGGGGGGGAACGGTGGTCGGGCACACTTTCGATGCACCGGGCGTCGCCAACAGACGAAGGCAAGCACCGGAGCACCGGAGCAATTTGGAAAGCAAAACGCGAAACAAATAAAGACATGTGTGTGTGCCTTGTACCTGTAACTGAACTGGCTCGCGGTCTCCGCCGCCGCCGCCGTGTTATGACAGCTGCACGGCGAGCCAATTAGCAGCGCAAACAGATTACTGCAATGAGATCGAGAGGTGTGGTTCAAACTATCGACGCTGATGTTGATGATGCTGCTGCCGCTACTACACTTTTAATCACACCGCGCTTTATTTTATTTTTAAACCCCTCTCCTTCTCCTCGTGCTGCTATACAAGCGGCATGCAAGCGACAATTTACACCACTGCAATTCAAATACCTTAGACGTCACATTGAAACGAATGTGAATAGTGTCATGTTTGATTAGAGTTACTGCAACTCCGTCACATTATACGTTTGTAACGTGAAATGACTGCGCATCCCATATCCCATATGCAGCCCGTAGCCTGTGAGGGCAGAGTGCAAGGGAAAAGTAAGCCACGTTCTATCGAATGTGACTCGATCCTCTGAGCAATATGTGACACAATTCGCACTCCATGTGACGCCACGGTGTTGGAATAGAAACAGTGTACATACACACAAATACCCCCCCCCCCCACACACACCCCTCGGCAAGCGGGGGAGAGAGGCGCCCAGCAAGCAGGGAAAATAAAACTTGGATAATTGGTCATTCATTCTTTATTGAATACGATTCAATTAATAAGCGGTGCTCTCCATCACCGTCGCCTCGTCGGGTGCGTCTGCTCGGCTGATGGCAACACGGATAGC
>NW_026267725.1:22401-24192 GCF_000697945.3 Frankliniella occidentalis
TATTGCGTTACCATGGCGAAGGGCCGGCCGGGCAGGGCAGGGCAGGAGAAAGGAGGAAACCATGAGTGGGCGTGGTTGGGCGGTGGCGTGGCGGGGCGGCGCAGCTCAAACACGTCCCGAACCATTTCGTGGTTTCGATTCAACTCGTGACGCGACCTGTCCGCACCGCGCGCGCGGCTCGTTGCAGCCAGGCAGCAGCAGCCTCCCTGATTTGGGTCGAGCCGCCGTCGAGCCGCGGCGGTAGCATTTTTATATTGTAACTCTATCTCGGTCGCACACGCAGCGCGGCCGCCCCCTGTCCGCAGCCGCAAGAGAGAGGGGGACAGGGCAAGGCGCGGAGACGAAACCTCAAGCAGAGCGAGACCTGCCATTGAGCAAGACTGCTGCCGCTCAGCCCAAAACCAGTAGGCCCGCCGATAATGTGGCCGGAATGTTTGGTCACGCGCAGTGCGTGCGCAGGGCGCAGGAGAGAGAGAGAGAGAGGGGGGGGGGGCTGAGCGCGAGCAGCGAGAGTGACGGAGAGAGATAGATGGAGATCGCCCACCCCGACGACGGCAGCGCAATCAGACACGATCATCGCCATCTATTGCCCGCAGCCGCGACGCCGGAGGGAGCATCGCGTCCGCTGCCAAGAAGGACGAGGAGGGGGAGTGGTACTACAGGAAAGGTCAAAATGTCGGTCGGCATATTAATTTCCGCGTGGAGGAAAGTCCTGGCCGGCGCCACATTTACATAATCGAGCAGCCGTGGAAGTGACCACACAGTGCTCCGAGCGGGCGAAGCACAAACGTCACTATTTTTTTCTGCGCTCCCTTCCCGCCGCCTCCGGGGCCCCGGGCCCCCGTTTCTTTGCACTGCTATGCTGTATGCTGCTCCACACTGGGCGTCCCCGTTTGCTCTCGGCCCGGCTGGCCCGGCCAGGGATCAAGCTTTTTATCCGCGCTGAGTGCCCCGGCGCGGCCCGGCCCGGCGCGGCGAGGCGCGGGACGGGACGGGACGGCATAATGGCCCCCGTCCGCTCTACTCGGCAGTAACGCCCCGGCCGTCGGGACACCCATGGGCCAGGCCGCCCGGCCGGACAGGACGACGTGGGGCGGTGGTTGTGCACGCCAAGTCCTTCCTTATCACGGTTTATACGGCCGAGCAGAGATCGTTTCCGAACCGAGCCGCTGCGGCGCCAACAGCAGCTAGCAGCAGAGAGTCGGCGGACCGCCGTCATCGCCAACCCTTTAGTGCGTAACAGCCGCCCGCTGGACCAGTAGTAGTGTCCGGGATGAGCCAGAGGGCAGCAGCAGCAGCATCACCCGCGCAATGGACCGGATCCCGTCCGGGGAAGCCCATCGGGCTGGGCCGGGTGTTGCAGTAGTTGCGCCGCCCAGTCGCGGAAGTCCAGTCCGCGGCCAGCGTACGGCGGAGGCGAGGGCGGAGGCCAGCCTCCCGGGCGGCCCACGCCCCGCGGCCGGAGAGGCGGCGGCGTTTAAGACGATGATTGACTCTTTCTCGGGTGGCTTCCTCGTCCTCCTCCTCCTCAGCTTTGACATGCACGCCGGGCCGAACCCCGCTCGAGTCCCAACGGTGGTGGGCCGCGCAGCAGGCCGGCGGCGCTGTGCCCGCTGTGCGCTGGCCGCGGGTTTAAGGCCCATTGTTACCTCACACTTTCACTGCTGCTGCTCGCTGGGGTCAAATAGTAATCATAGCCCTACCGACCGGGGCCAGCCAACGGCTAACGCGCCAGCCGGCCGGCCGCCCAACACCGCCGACAGAGTTGAAGAAAGAGAGGCGCGCGCGGTC
>NW_026267725.1:24242-26144 GCF_000697945.3 Frankliniella occidentalis
TTTTTTTTAAATCGCGACCTCATAAAAGCGTTTAACTGGGAGATTTAAGTTTCCAGATCAGAGAGAGCTCCTTTGAGCTTTGGTAGCGTACATGCATTGAAGTCTCCCGCCGCCGCGCCCACGCGAAGATCGCATCGCATTTTAGACAGACGTGCCGTGGAAGGTACTTATGCTCTAATGTAAGTAGATGAGCGATTTAATGAGAATCTCTCGCGCCGGCCGCCCCGCCCGGAGCAGATGCGCGTCCAGCGGCTAGCCAGCAGCAGCGCCTCGCCACGCCACGCCGCGTCGCGCCACGCCGCGCACCGCGCCGCCGCCGCCGGCCTTGCGAGCGCGCCCACGACAGAGCACTTTGCGCAACACGCGCGGCCGAGAGATCGAACACAATCAATCGGCGCGAGGTATCGATATGCGAAAAGAGAAGAGAGCAGCGCAGAGAGAACCTGCATGGCCTGGCTCTCTGGCTGCTTCCCCTTTCCACCAACATTCCCCGCGCCACCACCCCGATATACCCGACGCATGACTTTATTAACGATTATTCGCAGCATAGCCAAGGTCCGCGCGGCGCTGCTCCGGCCGAGGGCGCTGCAAGTAGTGAGGCCCTCCCTGCCAATAACTCCTCCCCCGGCCGGCCCCGGTGTAATCTCGTTTTCTTCCGATTGCCGGCGGAGCCCCCCTCCTCTGTGCTCAAAGACAAATGAGAACACGGCCCAGCGACACTCCCACCGGCGTGTAGGGCTAATAGTCGGGACGGCCACTGCGGCTGGACCCGCCGCAGCTGCTGCTGCAGCTGCCACAGCTGCCACCGCCGCCGCCGCTGCAGCTGCAGCAGCGAGAATTACACGGCGGATAAAGCGGCCGGGCCGGCGGCGTGTTCGGAGCCCGCGGAGCGCCCAGGGCAAAACAAGGAACGCTTCGCACGACACGATACGGCACAACAGAGTGGGGTAGGGCGGGACGTGGGGAGTCGGGGCGTGGCGCGGCGTGGCGTGGCGTGGCGTGGCGTGGAGGGGCGGAGTGGGATACCGAGATATCTACTCTCCTATATACCTTCAGGGCCCCTTTACCGCCGACCGGGACGGCCGCCGGCCGGCAGTCAGTTAAGGATGGCCAATTAATTACCGGCTAATTTCGTGCACAAAATTAAACCACTCACAGCGGAGCTTTTATAATGCATGCGAATAAGAAGCAGACAGCGGCCGTGAGCGATGGCGTGGACAGTGTGGTCTGGGATGCACGCGGGCGCAGAGATCGATACAGCGTGCGATATGTTTAAGAATTCTAGCCGTTCGTTGGTTGCGTCGTGACCTCACTGTGGTCACGCAGCACAGGGCGTTTATCAGCCGAGCCTGAGAGGTGTTAATTGAAAACAGGTTGTCTAAAAAATATTTTGACATTTTCATTTTTTGTAAGACGAATAAAATGTGAAGGGCGAACCCCCCGTCGTCCTCTCCTGTTCGACCGAGCGTCGTCAGCATCGGAGGTCCAGCAGGAGCAGGAGTGACATCAGGTTATGTCACATATATATATCGGCCATCTCCGTCCCGAGCGCGGCGTGGCGTGGCGTGGTGTGGTGTGGACCAGCCCAACCGCATCAAAGTCCGGTTAACTACCGAAGGATATATACCATTTCGGCACCCCACCCCGACACCTGATCTCCTTCTGCCTGACCTACTGGACCTGCTCGGATCGCCGGGCCCCTGATCCCTCCCGCAGCGAAGACACACACACACACACGCACACACATTAGAACAGAACACACACCACCCCGCCCCGCGGCAGGCAGCCAGGTCCCGCCGGACGGACGGGCGTGCGGGGAAAATAAAAACAGGGCAGGGTCGATCAGGAGGGCAGCAAGGTGGACCTGAACGGGACTCGGGCGCGACCCTGGTGCGGAGCGCG
>NW_026267725.1:27540-29432 GCF_000697945.3 Frankliniella occidentalis
GCCAAAGGACTGTCCGCCGCCCGGCCGCGTGCGTGCGGTAATTGTTGTTATGGAGAGGTATTGGTCGATTAATGCCCCCCCTGGAGCTTATCGAGCCCCCGTGCCGCCTGTGCCGTGCGTGCGAGCGTGCGTCCCGAGCACCACCAACCACCGCCACCGCCCTTGGACCCGCTCCGCACGCGTTTTACTGCCCGAGAACAAAAGGTCTCAATCGGGTAGTGCCGGCCCAAGTGCCCTCTGTGTGACAGGCTGGCTATGGCACAGCCTTGGCGAGGCTCTCGGCCATCAGCGCCATGGCACACCGGCCAGAACGTCGGCTCGTGTTGCAATCTTACTGGTCACACGCGTTCTTGTCGTGTGTGTGCAAAAGTTGGAAGTATCCCCCGCATGTGAGTCCGAACGCGTGGCTATGGACAATGAGATGGGGGGAAAATGACAAAGTTTCGACCTCTACCATAACATCAAGAATAGTGAGTAATGAAATAAAGTGTTATTTAGTTCACGCCCACGCCTTCTTATTCGTCCGATTCCAGAGCGGATCCGCTGCGCATAAAAGACGCGCGTCGAAAACGGCCCCGGCCCTTCCCCCTTCCCTTCCACGCAAACGCCACGCCCCGACCTTCCGACGGGCTTTGCACGCTTTGCACGCGGCGGATTACCTCAGCGGTGGCGGGCAGCAGACGACAGGCTGAGGCTGTCCGCCCGCCCGTCCGTCTGTCCCACAAAAGACGGAGCAGGCAGGAGAGGCGCGGAGCGGCGGCGTGTGAATTCCGCGGAATCTCTCACTTTTCTCCACCCGGCTCGTCGCGTATCAAAAGGCCCCAGTCATGGCGCCCCTCCCTCGGCACCTACCTTGGTGCAGGTCAGGGTGCAGCGCGGCGAGCGGGCCCATAACAACTTCTTCACACGGCTGATTCACGAGCGGCACACCGGCTTGAGGCTGCTGGCCCGCCGCCGCCGGCTGAACAGGCTGCGCCCGCCGCGCCCCGCCCTGCCCCGCCCCGCCACCTCGCGGTTCACACGGCCGGGCAGGAAGCAAAGACCTCTTCAAAGGGCCGTCTTAGTTAGGGCGCGCAGATAATCGGAGCCCCGAGTAGAAATGTATGCACGAGCTAAACTAATGGTCGGCGTCAAACCAAGAACAACGTGTTACACCGTCCTGCCTGCGGCGGAACTTATTTGGGCCCCTCTTCGGACGAAACCAGCGGTGCTGCAATAACCACCAAATAAACTTGTCACGGTTTGGTAAACATTGAGTTTTCCCTTTTTAAAAAGTATAAATCCGAACGGTGCAGGCTGAGGAAACCTACGGGTGGAACACGTGAAACTTTACTGCATCCTTGATATGCATATCCTGATACGGAGCAGAGCAGAGCCCAGGCAACGCGTAAGCCGTAACTTCACAACACGAGCAGAAGAAAAAAAAGAATTGCATGCGCAATGTCCAATTGATTTGCCATCAGCTTTGATCTGCGGCCCGACCCCTCTCTGCCCGGAGCCGCCGCCGCCCCACCGGCCCCGCAGGGGAGAAAGGCAAAGAGTTTTCCATGCGCGCAACGGCTTAACTACTTCCCCGAGTTCCGCGACGAGCCGCGATTCTCTTATACTTTTTTCTTTCCTTTCTTTTTTTTTTATGTCGCCCTTCGCCCCGTACGTAACGAATCGCCTTTCGTTAGCGCCGCCCGGCACCACCACCGCGGTCCAGTGGCGTGCCCGCCGCGCGCTGCTGAGCGGACGCTTCACTGGACACATCGCCGCTCCGCCGGGACGGACGGCCGGACTCTGGCCGCCGAGCATAAATGATATTCGGGAGCGTTCCTCAGCGCTTAGTAGAATAAATCACTCAGAAATCATCATCCCCTGCCACTAAAGTCTTTATTTGCAGGTTTTCC
>NW_026267725.1:29482-32393 GCF_000697945.3 Frankliniella occidentalis
AATCGAAGCCAATGAGCCGGCGGTGGTGCAGCGCGTACAGTCGCGCACACCAACGCGTGCGCGCTTGCAAATAACCCCTCCCCGCGCCGCCCCATTCCCACGACAAGCTCATCGGTAACTGGATCACACCACTACGCAGCTCAGCCAGCAGCACCGGGACGCCTCCCCCGCGGCGCAGCCTTGGCCCCCGCGGGCGCCGCAGCGAGGGGGGAGGGGGGCGCTAATGCCGAGTAAAGGGCCCTGAAACCGAACGTGCCGGGCGCCTCCCGCGGCCTGTTGGCGCGCAGCACCTCCGCGGAAAACGGGGCAAGTAGAGCGCACCACTGTCCTGGAAACACAATTGGTTGCGTTTTGAAGGTTGAACAAGTATAGTTGTTTTTGGACAAGTCGAAACAAATTTTAAAAAACTATTTTTGACCAGGTTGAACAATTGTAGAATTTTTTAAACTGGTTAAACAAATCTGGATAAATACCTTGAACAGGTTTAACAAATTTTGAAAAATATTAAGTTTTTAACGGGCTGAACAAAATGTAAACAAAGTATTATTGTTAGCAATTTATTGTAAATATTCTCTGAGCTGCTATGTCCAGTGTGGGAACAGACTGTCGGTTGGAGACACGTGAAATCCTTCTGTCGAGTGCGTGGTTTTTGGCCGGGAAGTCACCCTGCTGCTCTCGCAACAGGTTAATGAAGCCCGGAGATAATTCGGGCGGGCGACACAAGCGGCTGCTGCCGGGTGGGTCGGGCTGGTCCCGGCGGCCGGTCCCGGGACCTTGTGCGAGTCAACAGACAACGGGTGACATTGGCAATGAATGAAGCCTGCTTTGGTATTCACGGCGCCGCGGTCCCGCCCCACCCCGCCCCGCCCCGCCCCGGCTCCTCGAGGCGCACCTGCTGCTGCACCTGCCATACAGCTGCCGAACGCCACGCCCTGCCACGCCGGCGCGCTAGGGAGCTTGAGAGGATCTGGGACGAGACTCTGCGCGCCGAGCGCGAGCTGCTGACGCTGCCGGCGCCGACCGCCCCGGGCGCCTGGCGGGTAGGCAAACCCGACAGTTGCGACGCACGGAGGTGTTGCGGGGCTGCCTACCCAACTGCTGTGCAGGCGCTCGCGCCATTCTTAGAATTTGTTGAAACACCTGTATCTGTAGCGTTGCATTATTTTTATTTGTTTTTTTTTTACAGGGGAAAAGGGAAGAACTCGCTATACCTCTGGATTCCACCCTCTGCTCCTCGCCACCCACTCGAACAGTCCGCTGTAATTACAGCTTTGCCAAAGCGCCATTATTGGCCGTGACCGCCGACCGAACAATGCAAGTGGAAGCGGGCGGGGCGGGGCGGGGCGGGGCGCTGCTGGACCAGAGACACGTCGCGCGCCGCTGCATGACCTCCCCGTTTAATAATCGGGTGTGTTTTGCAAATGGGCGGTCAATGATCGTTATGCGGCTGTTGCTCCCCGGCGGAGCCGTATACACAGCGAAAGAGTGTAAGCAGATCGAACGACTTCGCTCGCCGGTCTCGCGTTAAAACGATCGCCCGCCTGCTTTGCGGCGGATGCTGCCCGTTTAACGAGGAATTTTAATGCTCTAGACACGAAACGTTTTCATCACGCAGTGTGGCGGGAACATTTCGATTAAGTTTCATGATTTCTTTTGTTGCTGTCGTTCTACGTGTATCGCCTGGTCTCCACGGGGATCATCGCCATTTTAAAGCGCTCTTTCCTTCCCGCCTTTTTCGTATTCCGACCAGGTCGAAGCGTCTACGACTGTCCTCCCTGCTACTGACGTGTCCGTTTCACGAGGTGATGCGACGCGCGAGGAGATCGGACGGATGCTCCGACGCTGCATTTTTCCGCGCCCATATTTGCAAGGCGATGGAGGACGTCGCGTCCGTAAAAGCGTCATGTATGGGGCGAGGGGCGTCGCGGCGACGAACTACTTGGGAAATCAAAGGTCGGCCGTGAGTTTTATTTTCCGGTGCTCGACGGAGGACGCGGCCCAAACCCGGACGCAAAGTGCTGAGTAAACAACGATCAGACGACCAGTCCTGCGTGGATCATCCGCTCATCCGGTGTTTAGAAAAGGGTCCGCCCATCAGGAGGAGCGCGACTATCGAATCCGATCGAATCAGTGAATGCAACGTCGCACGTTACCGAGGACGTGCCGTGCGCCGAGTGCCAGCGCCGGGCCGGATCTCACAACGTCGCCATAAAAATGAGAGTCAGACGACTACTATGACTATACGGTTCACACAAACCCTCGAACAAACAAAACATATATCGAAAAACTTTTTCGTTGTGTCCGAAATGTTTTATTCACAACAAGATTCAGTCTGCGAAACGATGAATTAATAGTGTCAATGAAGGCAACAAACGAATTTTGATATCGGTGTCATCGGTTGATAATTTTCACGAAGTTAATGTTGTTCCTTGCTAGTCTTTCTTTGTTTCTGCTGACAGATAGCTTTTATCAGTGTACGCTTCTTCTGGGCGGCCGCCCGCGTCGTCGAGCCTGTCTGTGTCTAAAGAGGGGCGTCACTTTAGCGGCGCTAAGGGCCGCGGTGTGGGGCACATCGCCGGACCACATCGTCCCACGCATGGTGGCGCCGAACGAGGTGACCAAAGTGCAATGTCCACACCACGACGACGGAGTGGGAAAGGCGAGGGAAGAGGGAGGGGGCGCTATAAATCACAAGGGACCACTCGAAAATCATTTGTCCTGAGAGAGTCCTTAGGGGATCTTTAGGCACTCTTGTAGGTCGCGACTTGGTATGCGTTCTTATTCATCTTCACAGGTCCGACCACCACGCCCCTCTTGCGGGCGGAGGGGATGAGGGGGCAGCAGGTGTGGACCACGTGTGGACTTGTGGGCGGCTCCAAGGCGCCGCCGCCTGGATGCCCCGCCCCACCCC
>NW_026267725.1:39496-44613 GCF_000697945.3 Frankliniella occidentalis
CCACCACACCCCGCCCCGCGGCACGGCCGGCACGCGACCGCGCGGTTCGCCATAAACGCGGGCAAACAGAGTCGGGCTGCTCTCGCCTCACTTTGCCTTCTTGGTGGGTGGAGGGCATCAGCTGATTAACCCCGAGCGGTGGGGGTAATCAGCACGCCTCTGACCTGAGGATTGCATGCGGTCTGGCGACTTGTATTGCCACCAGCGCCGCTGCGAACAAGTGGCAATACAAGTTGCACAAAGAAATGCAGTAGCAGCAGCAGCAGTAGTGGTGGTGGTGGCGGTCGCCGCGCACCTTAAGGCCTCCCTTTTGTTTTTGTCACGAGCTGACGCTCTCCGGGTGGGGAATCCTCGCCGTTGCACCAGCGACCGACATGACGGCGAGAGGGACAAAGTTGTTTCGTTTTTCAACTCGGAAAACAGAGAGAAAAGCGTGTAACGTTTTCCGTTTCGCGGCGAATTTGGCTGCGAACTTTGGCGCGCACACACCGCGGGAGTGCCGCCGCGCTCCGCTACGCCACGCCGCCCCCCGCCGTTCTCCGTGCAGCCATTGACCCCGCGGCCGACCGACTCTCTGTCCAAATTTGGCCATTAATCTCATCGGGCTGTTTGCTAGGGGTTAAGGGAAAAGGGGGGATGGAAGGCTTGGCGCAATTAGCAGCAATCTGCACGCGCAGAGCGCTCGGCAGAGCGTGCGCACAACGACCTGGCGGGGCGCGGGGCCGCGAGCCTGCACCACCAGGCAGCAGGCCGAACAAGTAGGCAACTCGAGCTACAAAGTCCCGCTCACGGTAAACACGACGTCCGAAATAATTTTCAAGCAGTTTTCGAAAAACCAACAAAGCGTCGCCCCTGTGCATTACAGAGATACTTTAGCTGCTTGGAAATCACTAGGACCACAGAACGTTCGTTGTTTTTCCAGTTCTGAGAACAGCTCCCCGCGTTCGCATCCCTCATGTTTGCGGCGCCCTGCGATGCCTGCGACCATCATCGCTAACAGGAACAGATTATTCCTCGGGGAGGAAAAGTGGGGAAGGGGGTGGGGGCAAAAAAAAATCACCGCACGAAAACAATCGCACGTCGCGCGCGTGGCACCGCATGGAGTTCCCCAGGGGCAGGGAGAAGGGGAGGGGGTGGGGGGTGTCTCGTGACTCGGGTCAGCGCGGCTAGCGAAAGTAAAGTGAATGACTAATCAATAACAAGAGATACGTGAGCGGGGACGCGAGTGGAGCGCCGCAAAATGTAAAACGAAATAGAAAAAAAGTACACGGGGGAAAACGGAAACGGAATCGGTCACGGCGTGATCAAAGATACAGGTGCCACCGCTCTTCGGCGAGCCTCGATACTACTGCTGAACTCGGCCGCTACCAAGGTATAGACAGCGATGGGCCAGTATACACTGTGAAAAATATTTGAAGATTTTTGAAGGAGAATTACATCTATAGGAGAGATGATGTAAAGTTGCGATGACAAACTGTAAAATTGGAAAATTCTTTTGACACTACACGACTACACACCGAGTTTGAGTTCTTGGACCACCCAAAATGGCACGTCGTAAATTTACGTTACTCACAGTAAATTTACAACATCGATGGTAAATCTTAGATTTTTTTTCAACGTGTACACTGACTGACTGGCCTAGCCGCAGTGCCTCTGTTTCATGGAGGCTTGAGGCATTCTGACTGCACACAGAGTAGGCCTATACACGGGCAGGTACAGTAAGTACTAACTCGAACTTCTCATGGAGATAATCATCCAGTTTTTCTCTAGGGGGTTCTCCGGACGACGGTGTAGCGTCTAGGCTTGTCTGTTTATAGTCCCGGTGAGGCCCATATACTGCCGCTGGAGCCAACTGCTTTTATGAAGCGTTTATATGGCGACAGCTGTGCCTTCATTCATCAGTCAACTGCACACACAAACACACACACACGACGCAGCGGGCTGGACCGGGCCAAGGGTTCAGTCCGATGTGGAACGTAACATCGCTCCGACCCCATACGTTTCCGTTGTGTAAGGCCCCCCTGCGAGGCTAGCCCGCCGCCCGCCCAGTCCAACCGACCCGAGTGTGTGTGAGTGCGTGTGTGTATTTCGGCGGCACCAACGCCCTCCGCAGGGGGACACACCTATCGGCGCGCTGCGGTTCCCCGTGGTTTTACGGGGTGAGGTGGGTTGAGGCGGGGCGGTGGGGTGGTTAAGGCGGGGATGTGGGCTGAGCCCGCTGGGCCCGCGGTAGGGTTTTGATAACGCTGACTCACCAGTTTTACGATTTTCGTCGTGCGTTATTCCCCTGATTTCTTAACTACTGACTCTCCCCGTACCTCCTCCGCCGTGCCAGGTTTTAATCAACCGAGTCCGATTCGAAAAATGCGCCCCGCTTTTAGGGAGGCGGGTGGAACACGACCCGCGAGCTGTTGCCTAATCCAGCTCCCACACTACTATATTGCTAGCTGCGCCAGCCGGCAATGGATGTCCGTTTAGGTACGGTCGTTTCCGAATGTCGGGGTGTATCAGCGGAGCGGGCATCTGACCCCTGCGACCTCCCGCGGCACGGCGCGGCAGGGGGGCGGCATGTTACGGACCGCAGTCGTCGCGCCTCGGGCGTTTTGTAAGAACGCAGTGGAAGCCGTGCACTACACACGTCACACTCTCTCTCTCACGTCCGTACTCCCATAACGCTCATAAGTGATATAGGCCACCTATCATAGCAAAGTTAAATGCTTGTGGAAAAAAACCTGTTGATATTTATTACTATTTAGTGTGGACTTAACAAATATTCGTACTCGACAGATGGATTATCACATCGCCTTTTTCGTGTATTATGTCACGAATCGGAAGTCGAAAATTATCGCATGACTGAGCGATGTGGTTGCGGTCGACTGCGGCCCAGCAGAGCCCCGCTGAACGGCGCGGGGAGTGGAGCATGTAGCACTAGCACATGTGGGCCAGGGGGAAAGGAAAGAGGGGGGGGGGCGCTCGGGAGGATCTAATGAATTCATTACGTTCAGAGTGTCAGGGCCAGCCCCGCGTGCCCCTGCGCTAACAGTGTTTGGCTCTTACAACAAAGAGTTGCGCCGGGATGATCTCATGGATTGCCTGTAACTTCATCCCACGCCAATCACAGAGTGCTGGAGCACACAGCTTGAGAATCTCATGCCATGAGACGTGGCTTTGAGGCCTATAATTTCTCCGCACGAAACAGAGTATACATTCGACTCATTCGGAGACATCTCGCGTCTCATTTTTCGTAAAAAAGATAATTCAACACCGTATCACAGCGTTTGAAAACTCACAGGTACGGCTGATCATCAGGTAAGTGGTACGAAACGTATTTTGAATTTTGACGCAGTCTTGTAAAGTCAAAGTCTACGGGGGGAGCACGGACGTGAGCAGCGCAAGGGGTCTTGGTCATCCGCAGAAATGAACCTGTAATTACGCGATTTGAGTCGGAACCGTGACGGGCGCCTAGGAAAGAGACGACGTAGGGGCCCGCCTGCAGACGGGGGGAGAGGGGTCACGCCGACAGGAGGAACCCGACCGATCTACTTGGACACGTCAGCGAGCAGCAGGGAGCGCTCGCAATCGCAAATTAGACTTCACAAAAGCTCAGAGAAGATTATAACATTTCGCGCGTCAAGCCAGCAAACTTTGCGGAGTTCCTCTGAAGGAATGGTCTGGCCGTCAACGACATGCACACGCTGCTCCAGCACACGCAGAGCCGGGTGGAGAGCAGGGCAGAGAGCAGGGCGGAGAGCCATACGGAGAGCCGGCTGATTAAGCATTCGCGTCCCACGTGGGATATTAGCGGAGCGGCGCCGGGGCGGAGGGGGGCCGGGCGGCGGCGGGGTCCGGTAGGGCCTTTCTTCGACCTTGGCGCCGAGGAGCGTGGTGCCCTAATTGGTAACGACATGATTACCTGGGCTGCATGGTGTGCCGAGCGGTAATTAGAGCAACGCCTCGCGCGGCACGTCACGCCCAAACAGAGAAAGGGACAGCGGCAAAGCGTCCTCCCCGGCCAGAGGCAGTCACGTGAGATTGGATGCGAAAAGGTTTCGCGTGTTATCGAGAAATTCGGGAAACATGTCTCGTGAGCTTGAGCTTTGTTTTCGGTATAACTTTACGCACTGTATACACAGGATTGAAAAAATTGCGCTGACCTTTTTCGCCCGCCGGACTACACCGGACCCCGCGAGCCGGTGGTGCCCCAGTAGTGAGGACCCCAAATGGGGCTCGCTGTTACGCCCCGTGCCATAACGTGGGTCCGGCGGCGGCGCGGCGGCGGCGCTCGGAAGGAAGCATCAATAGGCGCCATGAGGTGGGCCCGTGGCCGGGCCACTGCCGGGCCGGCGCGGGACCATGGGAGCGAGAGGCGCAACGCGGCCAAAGGAGGGCCAATCTTTGGCACCGGCCAGGGCGGGGCGGGGCGGGGCAGGGTAGGGGCCCGCGACGCGCACCGCCCCGCACCGTCACGCCGCGTTTCAGCAACGCGTCGCCGATACGGTTACGCAGGGAGACCAAGTCATATATACACACAACACACTCGAGCAACAGAAACACTGTTATTCAAGGAATGTGACGTCACATTCGTTTTAATGTGAAACATGTCACATTCGTTTGAATATTGTGTCACATTCATTTAAACGTGACTTCAGGTGAGGTAATGCTCTAATGGTGCCCAGGCTTGGCCGATTCACGTTTAAACGAATATGACACAACATTCAAACGAACGTGACACGATTAACATTGAAACGAATGTGACGTCACATTCGTTGAAAAACAGTGAAGAGAGGGAAATAAAAACAAATGCAGTTTTGTTTTTCTGTGACCGAGACTTTGCTCGCGTCAGTTTCTCTCGAGCTTTGTGCCTAAAAAGTAACCACCACAACGATCGCTTTGAAGTACACCCGTGCGTCAAAGTCTCCAAAAACAAACATTTTCTCCACCAAATTCCAATGATAGATTTTTTTTACAAGTAGGGCATTGCCATATTATTGTTATTGTATTTTCTTGTCGGTGAATTAACTTGACAACCACTCACCAAGACGATGGCTAACGACGGCAGCATGGTGGCGCCGCTGTGTTTACGGTACGTGGTCCTGGATCTTGTAAAGGGGAAGTCC
>NW_026267725.1:44663-47575 GCF_000697945.3 Frankliniella occidentalis
GACAACCACTCACCAAGACGATGGCTAACGACGGCAGCATGGTGGCGCCGCTGTGTTTACGGTACGTGGTCCTGGATCTTGTAAAGGGGAAGTCCCTCCTCCCTAGTGACACATCCACCGGGGGCCACGGGCGTACACACAGCACTCACTCACTCTCTCTATCGCACTGGCACAGCAGGGCACTTTGTGCAGCGCACTAAGATCGCGGCACTTGTCACGCGTGGAGTCGTGTGGGGCGGGAGCGCGAGTCGGAGGAGGCGGGCGGAGCGGGCGGAGCGGGCGCACGGGACCGCGGAGCGCAGCGGCCAGTTCGGAAATAACAGCGGGACGGGAGGCTGCGCCGCGCGCGACCAGAGGCCGTGGTGGTGGTGGTGGTGGGTGCCGCGCCGCCGCGCCCCACCGCGCCTCACCCCACCCCGCCCCGCCACCGCACCAGTGGGAGAGGAGGAGGAGGGGCGCGCGACGACGGGGGTTGGTAGGGATAAAGGGGGGGGGGGCACATGGAGAGGGTGAACACACCCACACACTCACACACGCACGCACAGACCTGGTACGCCGCGCACACCAAGTCGGCACCCTTTTCTTAAAGACCACTTTTCCGTCAGTTGTCGTGACGGCTCGGAGATTGCAACAAAAATAATAATAAACGGAAGGCCGCCGCCGCCGCAGCCTGTTCGATTCGACCGTTTTCAGTTCCCGCGACAATACTCGCTCTCGGGTAAAAAGCGTCGAGTTGGTGTCGGGGAACCGGTGGCACGGAGAGGGCGAGCTCGGCGATGAGCGGAATGTTATTGTTATTGTCGGGGAGGACAAAGGTGCAACCAGCCGGTCATCGCCAATATGGGAGATGGGTAAGCGAAGCCGAGCAGGGCTGACAGGAAGAAACGCAGAGCGTTTTTGTTTTTTTTGTCAAGTCTACCCTGCTCTGCGGTAGAGTACATCCATTCGCGGCGGTACTCGGGGTTTGTACCGCCTCGGCCAGCTTCTTGCAACTCTGCTCCCCGACCCTGGCCTCGTGTAGGAGTGCTGGCGCGTGTGCGTGCGTGGCGAGCAGTGCGTTTGGGCGTGGCGTCCCCGCCGGTCAGTGAAATACATTAGCCCCGCAGCCCGTCCCGGCCCCGGCCCAGGCCCGGTGACATCTGTGGGTCATACGCACAATAAAGGTTGACCCCGCGGCCCACCCCCGGCCGCCCCGGTGCCGGCCGCGCCAGGGAACGCCAGGACACGCCAGGGCACGCCAGGACACGCCAGGACACGCCCAGTCCGGCTCCAGCTTGGCAAAGGCGTGCAGCCCCGCTACTCCATGCAAGCCCGTGCCAAGATCAAAGCCGACGCAAATACTCTGTAAGAAGAAACAAATTAAAATCGTCGCGCTTTCGCTCTTTGTTTGCAATTTCTGAGCACACGCACTTGCAGGGCCCCTGTCCGGTTGTTACAGACCGGAGGTGATGCCACTCGATGTGATGTGGCGGTCGATAGCCAAAATAACTATTGCGTCCATTCACAGCTAGTCAAGCACACGTTCACATCATATTTTATTCGCTGCCAGCCCGTTTACGTTTTATTGGAGCTGGTCGACGACGACGAACCTGCTCCCGCCCACAGGGGCCACAGCACAGGTCGCCAGAGCTCGGACCGGGCAGAAGCGGGGGCTCCCTGCTCGGAATCGACTCCCCTCCTTCATGCTACACTTCCACACCTACGCGCAAACTGTCCGAGAAAATGTTGGGGTCCACAACGAAATACACACGATATGATTGATTCTTGTGTCTCTGTGGGCCAACACGATTGGCACAATAGCAGCCAGATGATGGTCGCGGTGAGGGGGCGGGGCCTCCGAAGCAGCAGCGGCGGCGACACAAATAAGCCCCGGTAGAGTAAGTACCAGATGAGCACCGACTCCACTTCCTCGCCGAGTGCTCGCAAATTACCAGCGGGTCGGGAGGAGCGGGACCACGCCCGGGCGGGGCCCGCGCTCAGGCAGGTGAGTCGGCCTCTGGTCCGTGGGGTGGGCGGAGAAGACACGAGAGGCTGGCCCCAGATCCGCCAATTCCAGTCGTCCGAAATGGGGCACTTGAACTTGAAGTCAGCATCGACGGATGGCTGGTAGCGAAAACACAAAAAGTTTGTTTTATACGTCATGTTTTAATTGGGATTTTTGTTTGTGGTACAGACTCGTGCTAAACCGTAAACGCGGCAATAAGGAGAGTCACCACCACACTCTGAAACATTTCGTATTCTGTATACTGTTGTGACATTGTAATTCACTGGTGGGGGAAATGGAGGGAGGCTCGGTAGGCACCTTGATCGATCATAAGGACGATGAGCACAGAAATCGTCCTGAAAGGATGTCCGTTTTTAGCCCGCCCTTTTCTAATATCCATTCGCGACAACTTATCGGCGCACAGCGCCTGCGAGACTCGGGGTAGGCCACCCCGCGGTACACGTATGCGCTGAAGGATATATGTTGCCTACCCATCAGGCGCTACGAGAGCTTGCACAGCCTGAACCTGACGATTTCGTGCGTAAACGGCAAATGACGGACGCACTTTCTAGGTGATCGCTTACGCGAACGCACGTCTCCGGGTACATTATAACTCTGAAAGAGTGCCGAGTTTTTCCAGCCATCAGCACTGATGAAATGTGCTCCCCAGAAATTACCGCAATACGCTTAGTATTTTGGGAGCGAAGAAACTCAGTTCCCTGGATGTGTACATCTCCAAAAATGATACTTTGTGCGAGGGCGAGGCCGGCGGGGCGGGCCGGGCCGGGGCGTTGGCAGGCAGGGGCGGCAGGGGGCGGCAAGGCCACGGCGAGCGGCCGCCCCTGGGGGAGCATGACGGCTGGCTGCCCAAATAACGTCGCGCGCATGACGGCGCTGGCCTGGCCCGGGGCGGGCGGGGCAGGACGGG
>NW_026267725.1:51615-56012 GCF_000697945.3 Frankliniella occidentalis
TACCACACACTTAGTTTTTACCTGGACTGTTGTGTAAGGTAATGGCATGAACAACACCTGGAAGATCAACTTCAACCCGGCTGTAAATAGGTCCTTCTACAACCTTTATAAGTGGTTTATCCAAGGACAGGACTTGAGCTTCCTTGTCAGGTAAAAAAAGATAGGCTCCACTTCGTTCAGATCCAAGCCGAGCACCATATCTGGCAAAAAAAAAATGTCGAATTTCAAAATTTTTCTAGAGCAGATATAAAACGTAAAAAACGAGCAAATATTTGATAATGCTACTGGAAAAAGCATGTGAACATACTTGGCAAAATCCAAATGAATAGGATAGAATTGTCCAGTCTGATGGTTTGTAACTGCTTTAAGAAGTCCATAATAATTGAAAGCCACTGACATCTTATCATTTTTGATTTTGAATTCTCTTGAATCTGATTCCAGTTTGGCAGATTTGAAGACGTCGTTTGCACTTCTCACTTGGTTCAATGAGTTCATGATGCGAACTTTGGCTAAATGGTTCTTACTGAGATATAAAATAATACAAGAAAATCAAAACAAAATAAGACAATTTTTGAACAAGATATTCTGACTAAGATATTCTGGGGAAAATGAAGAAAAACTTACGCCAGTGTATCATTAGGAACAGCCAATGATACTGTATACGTAGTAAGAGCCAGAGGTTTTAAATCTGCCACAAAAGCAACTTCAAAACCTGATTCTGAAATCCCTGCTGGTTGGAAGATAGGACTGGTTTGTGATTTTATCACATTACCTTCATGGTCAGTGACCTAATGAAAAAGCATAAAGATGAAATAATGTAAAAACCATAGGGAAACACATTAAAAAGGGCACCCAAGTAGCTACCTTCACATGAGGAGTAGAAACTTGGAGATATATAACTTCCTGTCTTCGCCAGGTCAAAGAGTTAAAGAACACAATTCGGCGGGCTTCTACTCCTAAGTGAGCTCCGAGGGTAACTGAAACCCTCTCAGGCAAACTATGATGATCTTGCCAGGCATCATCAACAATAAAAAACATTGAGTCAGTTTCTGGAACAGCATGCTCCTGTAAAGTAAAAATAGCTGATGGTAAGAGATAGTTCACAAAGAAAATCAGAACAGTACTGCAACATGCACCTCATTTTGAAACTTACTTCTCGTGGGGCAAGTAGTGCATATGCACTCATTTGAATGACATGTTGACATCCCACAATGGTATCATGGAGCCTAAAAAAAAATTAACAAATAAAAAAATTGGAATTAAACATTTAAAACACCTGAGATTTTGCCACATTGTAATTGGTACTAAAACTAAACTGATTGAGCCTAATTATACCAACCAATTCCTGAACACAATTTAGAATACAGAAGAGGAAAGAAAGCTTTCAGCACCATTGTTGTATAAGAACTTACTTTTTAGCATAGTCATCCACTACAGGATCTCTGGAAGTGCCTGTTACCCCATCATGGTGCTGGAAGAGACTTATTTGTTTTCTTGCATCTCCTAATCGTTGTAGGATGCCTGAGCGTGATGTCAGAAGCCAAGAATGGACAGAGTTTACAGCTGGTATGTTGGTTTGCAATTGTTCACTCCAGGCCAGGGCAAATATCAATTCAGCACTCCTAGAATGTGGAATATTAAGCTTAGAAATAAAAATTAATTGGAAGGGGAAAAGAACACATATTTTTTTAAAAGTAGGTTACCTTAAGTAGTTCATTGCAATACGGTCCATTCGTTTATAGAATGGTCGGGAAGTGTAATAGCCACTCCAATAGTGATCATCTCGGTCTGCATAAGTAAAGAAGTCACCAGAAAGGGAGGGAAATCCTGACTGAGATCTCTCTTCACGGACAGCTTGGAAATAGTCATCTAGTGTACCAAACTTGGCCTAGACAATCAAAATAATGATTAATTTAGATTACAATAAGTAATGCAAATACGTAAAACGACAGACAAAAGTATCATTTTACCTCAACATGTAATTTTGGTTTGCTGTTCACAAAGTCAAATATCTTCTGATAATTATCAAATTGATGGTCCCATTCAGAAGGGTGTTCATAACGAAAGTCATCTCCAAGAGGAACCAGAAGGACATTTGTTTGGTAAAGTTGTGCTTTCTTTCGGTACTGATCTAAAAGTAGCTCAGCTCTGAAAAAATTTAGAAGTAGATAGAAAATGCTCAAACAAAAAATTATACAACAGCAGTAATCTCCATAAAGTAATTAAAAAATAAAAATACCTTTCAGCTACATTGCCTTTAGTTATGACTCTTGGAGGAACTTTCCATGGGCAAGACAAGCCATAACCAGGAAGTCGTTTAAAATCAAACTGACAGCAAACTTTGGGATCTGGTCCACAAGTATGGGGTACATCATATGAATAAAATGGCATCATATGAGTAAACAAGTCAATAGTGCCAGCAGTATCTGTAAAAATAAAATAACAACAATCCATGACAATTATACAAATCGGTAATTTACACTTAGTGTCATTCAAGTAGTCCAGCATAACAGTTTTACCCCATGGTTGGCGCCACCTAAACTCAAGTTGTCGGTTTTTCGCCAAAACTTTCTTAACTGAGTAATGCACCCGCTGAATTAGAAGATTCTGAAGGCCAGATCTTTGAACAAGAAAAGCCATTGAGGAACTAAGGCCAAAGGGATCGATGGACCAGCTATTGCTGTAAAAATGAAGACAAAAGGACAGTTGAGCATTTTGCTAGGGTCAGGTTCTTTCATTTTAATAATCAATTTAAATTTTTTAAAAATTGATATACCGTGGTGTTACTCCAACATTTTTGAGTAGCCAAAGATGACCTTCAGTAAGTTGAGTCAAAATGTTGAAATAGTGAGAATTTGCCTCATCATTCATCACCCATCCAGCAGTGACAAACTCTAACTGACCACTCTGCACAAATCTAAACACAATTGCATAAGTCATCATATTTTTATGACAATGTTTTGCTTACTTGATCTCAGATGAACCTGGATAAACACATACCTTTTCACTCTACTCTTTTGTTCCTCGCTAGCTCCTTCCCACCACATAGCAAAGAATGATATCTCTGCCCAAATAAACTTTCTCCGGGAATCCTCATATAGTTTAGTAACCATATTGTTGAGGATATGCTTTGTTTGGGAAGCATAATAGTCTTCAAAGGTCTTCAGCCAACCTACAAGAGTTAAACATTTTAGCGTGTCTGGCATAAATCTACAATGATGATTGTAAACGCTCTAACAATTTCTTTTACCTGGGTCGTTGTGTGAGTGAGGTACAACAAAGACACGAAGTTTTCTCCTAGACGTCCATTGCTCAGGAGTGTAAGTTATTTTCCAACCTTGTTTCCATTCTCCACCATCCACATTGTCAAACTTTAACTGATTATACAGTTCATACATCTGGGACAGCAAAATAGATAAATGTCACAAGCACAAACAAGGAAAACAAAACAACATTGAAAACATTTGAGTGTCGATTGGGCAGATTTAACTATATTCGTCAACACACACCTGAATATCTGCATTAGGATTGTTGAGCGAAGGGCAGACCTCTGACTCAGAGAGCCAGTGAGCCGATTGCAAAGCCAAAGAAACATTTTGTGGGATATGAACAGCGTTGCTCAACGTCTTTTCAACAACTATTCGTTCACTTCCTTCCACAGCGCTCCTCCTCAAATACTGAAAGAGGAAGGTATAGTTAGTATAGTAGTGTACATAGAGAAAAAGGAATTTTAAATTAAGGTTGATAAGAAGTATGGCTAACCTGTTGTTGAGATTGAGGTGATGTTGGATCATCGTGATGAGGCAGCATAGTCATTTCTATGATTAAATAAATCACAAAGCAACATCCTAGGAACAAGGCTGATGCAGCCAAGACAACTTTTCTCCGAACCCTTACTCTCATTTTGATTGGCACCGTAAATAGCCTGCAAAATAATGCGATATTAATGAACAAGAGAACTTGTAAAACATAAACATAACCTAATCGTAATCAACATAACTTCATAAGCAATGGGTGCCAGAAAAATATGGTCCGGGTGGAACAAAACTGGTTTCACCACATATTTAGAAACGAACAGAGCTTTTTTCAAAGATAGAAAAACCAATCAAAATTTCCCTTGAACTTGTACCTACCAGAAAACTCTTCGAGTAGCAGACGCCGATGTTTTGGTTAGGGTCTAATAGTCGCCTGCCCTGGCAAAGCCAGATACAGAAACGAGATCACATTTAAAATATAAAAAAAAATATCCTAAAATCTTGTGTATGAGGGGAGCTCAAGTTCTGTTTAACATTTTGGTATCACACAAACCAACAAAACCTCAAAAAGTCTTTGATTTTTGTTTTCACTTGTTTGTTTGGAAATTGAGTTGACTAAGGGCAGGATAGGAGAGCCGGTGC
>NW_026267725.1:56062-60037 GCF_000697945.3 Frankliniella occidentalis
CAGCAAACTTTGGGATCTGGTCCACAAGTATGGGGTACATCATATGAATAAAATGGCATCATATGAGTAAACAAGTCAATAGTGCCAGCAGTATCTGTAAAAATAAAATAACAACAATCCATGACAATTATACAAATCGGTAATTTACACTTAGTGTCATTCAAGTAGTCCAGCATAACAGTTTTACCCCATGGTTGCCGCCACCTAAACTCAAGTTGTCGGTTTTTCGCCAAAACTTTCTTAACTGAGTAATGCACCCGCTGAATTAGAAGATTCTGAAGGCCAGATCTTTGAACAAGAAAAGCCATTGAGGAACTAAGGCCAAAGGGATCGATGGACCAGCTATTGCTGTAAAAATGAAGACAAAAGGACAGTCGAGCATTTTGCTAGGGTCAGGTTCTTTCATTTTAATAATCAATTTAAATTTTTTTAAAATTGATATACCGTGGTGTTACTCCAACATTTTTGAGTAGCCAAAGATGACCTTCAGTAAGTTGAGTCAAAATGTTGAAATAGTGAGAATTTGCCTCATCATTCATCACCCATCCAGCAGTGACAAACTCTAACTGACCACTCTGCACAAATCTAAACACAATTGCATAAGTCATCATATTTTTATGACAATGTTTTGCTTACTTGATCTCAGACGAACCTGGATAAACACATACCTTTTCACTCTACTCTTTTGTTCCTCGCTAGCTCCTTCCCACCACATAGCAAAGAATGATATCTCTGCCCAAATAAACTTTCTCCGGGAATCCTCATATAGTTTAGTAACCATATTGTTGAGGATATGCTTTGTTTGGGAAGCATAATAGTCTTCAAAGGTCTTGAGCCAACCTACAAGAGTTAGACATTTTAGCGTGTCTGGCATAAATCTACAATGATAATTGTAAACGCTCAAACAATTTCTTTTACCTGGGTCGTTGTGTGAGTGAGGTACAACAAAGACACGAAGTTTTCTTCTAGACGTCCATTGCTCAGGAGTGTAAGTTATTTTCCAACCTTGTTTCCATTCTCCACCATCCACATTGTCAAACTTTAACTGATTATACAGTTCATACATCTGGGACAGCAAAATAGATAAATGTCACAAGCACAAACAAGGAAAACAAAACAACATTGAAAACATTTGAGTGTCGATTGGGCAGATTTAACTATATTCGTCAACACACACCTGAATATCTGCATTAGGATTGTTGAGCGAAGGGCAGACCTCTGACTCAGAGAGCCAGTGAGCCGATTGCAAAGCCAAAGAAACATTTTGTGGGATATGAACAGCATTGCTCAACGTCTTTTCAACAACTATTCGTTCACTTCCTTCCACAGCGCTCCTCCTCAAATACTAAAAGAGGAAGGTATAGTTAGTATAGTAGTGTACATAGAGAAAAAGGAATTTTAAATTAAGGTTGATAAGAAGTATGGCTAACCTGTTGTTGAGATTGAGGTGATGTTGGATCATCGTGATGAGGCAGCATAGTCATTTCTATGATTAAATAAATCACAAAGCAACATCCTAGGAACAAGGCTGATGCAGCCAAGACAACTTTTCTCCGAACCCTTACTCTCATTTTGATTGGCACCGTAAATAGCCTGCAAAATAATGCGATATTAATGAACAAGAGAACTTGTAAAACATAAACATAACCTAATCGTAATCAACATAACTTCATAAGCATTGGGTGCCAGAAAAATATTGTCCGGGTGGAACAAAACAGGTTTCACCACATAATTAGAAACGAACAGAGCTTTTTTCAAAGATAGAAAAACCAATCAAAATTTCCCTTGAACTTGTACCTACCAGAAAACTCTTCGAGTAGCAGACGCCGATGTTTTGGTTAGGGTCTAATAGTCGCCTGCCCTGGCAAAGCCAGATACAGAAACGAGATCACATTTAAAATATAAAAAAAAATATCCTAAAATCTTGTGTATGAGGGGAGCTCAAGTTCTGTTTAACATTTTGGTATCACACAAACCAACAAAACCTCAAAAAGTCTTTGATTTTTGTTTTCACTTGTTTGTTTGGAAATTGAGTTGACTAAGGGCAGGATAGGAGAGCCGGTGCAGGCAGGACAATCCTCCCTTGAGCAAGAGGAAGTTGCAGGGGTATACGGTATACATGGGAGGGAAGAACACGAACAAACGATACAGTATAGACTTCAGAGTTGGGCAGAAAATAAATTGGAGAGAGACTCTGTCGGCGCATGGTTAATCTTTTCCGACCTTTTCCACACCAAGTAAATGTGTACGGTATACATCTCTGGGCACTTTGGTTTGAACCATGTTCTTAGCGGTCCTAGCGACGACGAGAGAGGGATCGGGTCGGAGGGTATGAAGGCTTCGAATTGAGGGGGTGGTTTTGTGGGAAAAGGGGGGGGGGCGTTCGCCTGTGCCCCTTTGACCCCCTACCTCCCCCGACCTGCCTCGCTCTGGGGGCCACCCCGGGGAAGATCGATGGAGCTGTGGGAAACAGCGGGGGGGTCGGCGAGGTGAGGGGGTTGTAGGGCCGGAGGGGGGAGAAAGCAGAGCAGAGCCCCCGAGCGCCGCGCTGCTGGCGGTGACTGGGCAGTGCTGCGTCGCGGCGCCAGGAGAGCAGAGAGGAGAGCCGCCCCCGCGCACCGCCGCGGCCAGGATGGTGAGTAGTGTGGCGAGGTGTCGGGGAGAGGCAGGGGAAATGTAGCGCGTGCCCAGCCCAGCCGCATGGTGGTGCGAATCAGAGCGGCCGGCTACCCACACGCTGGGCCGCACTCACCTGGCCGAGCGCAGCCCCGCCCGGACGGGGGTCTATTTCTGGGGGCGGGTTTGTATACAAGGGCAGCCAGCCGGGGCACTATCACTATTCGCGCGCTTGAACTGGGAAGGGTGTGTGTGTGGGGGGGAGGGGGGGCTTATGAGTGTTGGTCTGCTTCCAGCAGCGCTCAATGGGTTAGTCAGATCAACCCCTCTCGGAGAGGGGATGCGGGGAGCAAGAAGTATGGGGATGATGACACTGAGTACACTCACTCTGCTCTTCTTGTACCGTTCCAGTACGGGTTCGTGAACTATGCGCTGGAGCTGTTGGTTGTGCGGACCTTCGGCGAGGAGACATGGGAGACCATCAAGTGAGTATCGCCTGCCTTCCCCGGACCCATGGCCATGGCGCCGCAGAATGTGTTCTTGCCTACCCTCGGTCGGCTTGTGGCTGGTTTGTGGTTTGCCTACCTATCGGGCGACTGTAACTCCCCGCCCCCACGACTCACACTTTTTCTCTGTGTCTAGGAAAGCGGCCGAGGTGAACATGGACGGTCAGTTTTTACTCCGGGAGATCTACGAAGACGAAGTGACTTACAATTTGATCGGGGCGGCCGTGAGCTTACTGAGTAAGGGCTGGACGAGATGGTTCAGATCTTGGCTTTATGGCAATGCAAGGCACGCGAGTTTGTTTGTTCACTGGCCCACTTGTTGCAGAAATTCCCGCCGACAAAATCCTGGAGCTCTTCGGTAAAATGTTCTTTGAGTTCTGCCAAGAATCTGGCTATGACAAAATCCTCCAAGTCTTGGGAGCAACCCCTCGGGATTTCCTACAGGTAACGTGTAACGCGGACGTTCTGCCGCGACAGTGAAGGCGAAAAGGGCTCGTGAACTGTTTTAACCCGTCGTCTCTCCATCCCCTAGAACCTGGACGCCCTGCACGACCACCTGGGCACTCTGTACCCGGGCATGAAGGCGCCGTCCTTCAGGTGCACCGAGCGTCCAGAGGACGGCGCACTCGTGCTGCACTACTACTCGGACCGACCCGGCCTCGAGCACATCGTCATCGGCATCGTCAAGACCGTGGCCAGCAAGCTGCACAACACCGAGGTGGAGGTGGAGATCATCCGGACCAAGGCGGACTGCGACCACGTGCAGCTGCTCATCACCGAGCAGGCGGACCAGCGCAAGCCGGGCGACGGCAGCCAGCTCACCCAGGAGGTGGAGGAGCTGGGCAGCGGTAAG
>NW_026267726.1:0-344 GCF_000697945.3 Frankliniella occidentalis
GACTCAAATTCCTCAGGACACTCACTGGCCACTGGTGGGGGGCCCAACCCATGACAGTCCGTAGATCCTACACAGCTCTGGTAAGGCCCATCCTGTACTATGGGTTAGAGATTGTTGACCCTAAGACAGAATACATGTGGAGGAAGTTAGAAAGCATACAGTACGAAGCAGCACGAATTATAACTGGAGCCCTGACATCTACTCCCAAGTATGTTTTGTTGTCAGAAGTAGGGGAAATGCCTCTGAGAATCCGTCAAAAATTACATATTCAAAAATTATTGCTCAAGTGGAAGAGCATCTCCTCCAGTAAAATCCCATCCACTCTGGAAAAATGGAGTAGGCTC
>NW_026267726.1:985-1345 GCF_000697945.3 Frankliniella occidentalis
GTACCTCATTTTGACAGCCCCCTCCCCCCACACACACACACTCGTTGCTTGCCGTAGTATGTAGTACGTCTTGCTGCCGCATCGCCTACCAGGCGCGCCGCGCGATTGGTGTAGATACACTACTGTGCGCGGGACATACGAGTGCGCTCTGTAGATAGAATACTTGCAAACCCCCTTAAAAAGGTACTTTGGGATCAAAATTTTGGAAAAATTCTTGGTTGTACGTGTAGAGGCACACGTCGCGACCTCGAAACCACTCATAACTCAATTTGGTCACAAATGTCAGTTAGAACATTGTGAAAACGACCCTTTGTAGATAGGACATTGTGAAAATGACGCGCTGTAGATAGGACATTGTGA
>NW_026267726.1:2509-2789 GCF_000697945.3 Frankliniella occidentalis
CCCACACCTTTTCAAAATTCGCCGCCCCCTCCACATCAAAACTATAATCACCGCCCTCTCTCTTCTGCTGGAACATAATCCGCACCAGTGGCGCCAAGACCATTTTTAGACGGGTATGCAAGCCCCCTTCAAAACCCTCTTTTACTCCGTTTTACCCCCCGTTGACTCCGTTTCACCCCCTCTCTCCTCTTTCTCCTTCTCTTTTTATCTTCTCTGCTCCTGCTCTCTCCTCTTTCTCCCCCTCTCTCCTTATCCTCCTCTCTCCTCTCCTCGCAGATGG
>NW_026267726.1:3159-3478 GCF_000697945.3 Frankliniella occidentalis
GACCCACTGCGTAAAGGTATGCGCGATAGAGAGCAAGGGGGGAGGGGGGCTTGGGGAACGTCGTGGTTTCACTTTCTCCGTGTTTAAAAGGATGGCGTGCTGCAAATCCGGAGGGTGAGAAAGAAAATAAAGCGTCAAAGTGCACAGTGTGCGACGTGGCTTTGCGCGCTCATCAGGCTGACTTAAAGAAACACGCTACAAAGCCCAGGCTTGTCTATGCTCGACATCTGGAACAGACAAAAACAAAGTCGGCTGGACGATCTCGGTACGTCCCACAAATAAAAAGGCCTACAAACCTATTGATTTATACTTTAACGCT
>NW_026267726.1:4720-5160 GCF_000697945.3 Frankliniella occidentalis
GAGTCCTTTAAAAAAGCTCCAGTGCCACGACTTGTATGCCGCAATTAATAAACGAAAGGATGCCACAGGCCCTTGTGCGTGCAGCTGGTTAGAACACGGTGGCTTGCGTGGGCGCGCGCCATTGAAGTCATACTGAACCAGTGGTTGGAATTGAAGCAACATTTTATCAATCACTGCCTGCGTGAAGGGCATGAACCAGCAGAGAAATGCGTCGTGAGTCGAAAGCTAAAGGACTGCTTCACTTCAGATCCAAACTATCTCCTGCTTTTGTTTCTCCATCCGATCACAGAAGAGCTCAACAAAGTTAATTTAAAGTTTCAGGCATCAGAGGTAGGGTAAGTCGTTTATCGCTTATTTTCGATTCTTGGGTTGTAATAGTGTTTTCCAGGCGCCATTTTGGATGAAAACTCCTGGAAACATGTTTTAAGTTTTTTCCTTTA
>NW_026267726.1:6181-8364 GCF_000697945.3 Frankliniella occidentalis
ACATCTTGAAGTTCTGACAAAATGAAATCGTGTTTCGTGCCAGATTGTGATCATGTCTTTGGCGTACCACGAGCAGATGGCAAAATATGCACGTTTCATCGTTTTCCTCGCACACCATCGCGTAAATATCGGTGGACGCAGGCGATTCGGTACGTTTTTTGCAGCGACTCAGGTTAGGTTCCTGACTGTACGTTGTTTGAGAATCTTTAATTTTACGATTGAAAATTATCTGTGATGTAGGAGGAAGGACAAGGTGCCTAACGAGCACGACAGAGTGTGCGGTTGTCACTTCGAAGGATTGTCTGGTGTACTACAAACGCCCCGTGCGTTCAAGAGGTATCCTCAGTACAGGCATCTCTTCCTTACTCCTGAGGATAAGAAAAAAAGGTAACTGATTATTTCATTCTCTTTGTGTGAAACTCTTCTCTAAGACAGCAGTATTTTTCCAAGAGCGTTATTGTATTCTTGTGTTTCTAGGAAGTCAAAGGTTCGGAAGCAACTGCAGTCTCCTTCACCTTGTAAACCAAACCAGCAGTTGTCCGAGTCAAATGCTATGATCCACCTTGAGGAGAGTGGTGACAGGTTAGTTGCAGTTAGTTAGGAGACATTCCGTCTTTTTTTCTGAGTTATTTGATCAACATTTTAAGAGTATGTAATTTTTGCAGTGAAATCCTTGCTATCCCTTTGGAGCCTTTACCAGAACTTGATGACCCAGACGAATTACTCCCACAACAGTCAGCTCCACCAGGGCCAAATCAACCTGTTTCTCAGGAGAGAAGTTTTGCAGTAACCACTCCTGCAGGCCCTCCAATACTTGTCCTTAAAAGAAGTCTCTCCACTGGTCGCAAATTGGCTAGAAAAATAGCTGATGAGCTGAACGAGAAAAGGGAGGCTGTAGATTTGCTTTCAAAAGAGAAGGTAACGTTGAAACGGATGGTAAATGACCTCCAGATAGATGTGCAGTCTTTGAAGAATGATTTAGCTGAGAAAGATAAAATTATACAATCATTGTTATTGGAAGAAAATTTACTTAAGCGTCAAGTAAGTGAATTGGAACAGTGTTCAGAAAAACTTAAATCATCAGAAGAAAAGCTGTCAAGTTGCAGGAGAGATTTGGCTGACTTAGAAAATGCTTGCAACAGGAAGGAAAATGAGAAAACGACACTCAATACAAGATTGTGCACTGCCCTTCGATCAAGTACTGAATTGTCGCTGAAACTGAAGGAAGAGCAGGAAAGACTGCAAATTGAAAATATTTCTTGTCTAGATTCTAAGATATCGCATTACACTGGCCTTCCAAATAGTGGCACTTTTTTTTGGCTATTGTCCCTGTTTGAAAATCACACTTTAGTTTATTATCATTTTAATGTAACTAGTATATCAAGGGAGAATCAATTGCTTCTTACTTTAATGCGTCTCAAACTTGCAATGAAGAGGCAAACACTTGCAGATTGGTTCAGGTGCAGCACTCAGACCGTAACCAATATTGTAAATACTTGGCTTGATGCCCTACATATTGTTCTTTTTAAGGGGTTTATGAAAGAAATTCCCTCTCTTGCTAAGGTACAGACATGTTTACCTGAATGCTTTAAACCTTTTCCCAATTGCAGGATTATCTTAGACTGTACTGAGGTGGAAACTGCCATCCCAAAATCAATGAGGAATCATAATCTAACATACAGCCAATACAAACATAGAACGACACACAAAGGACTTGTTGGCATAGCACCGAATGGAACAGTAGTTTTTGCTAGCAAATTGTATCCAGGGTCTACATCAGATAAAGCTGTTGTTGGTGATACAAAAATTTGTGAACTGTTTAATCCTGGAGAAAGTATAATGGTAGACAAGGGTTTCCTTATCACTGAATTCCTTCCTCCAGGTGTGTGTCTCATCAGGCCACCATTTAAGACAACCCCACAGTTTACTGAGCAGCAAGTAATTTTATCAAAGAAAATCTCTGCAGCCCGTGTTCATGTTGAGAGGGCAATTGAGAGAATTAAGCACTACAAAATTCTAGACTTTGTTCCAAGTACACTTGTCCCTAATTCTTCAAAAGTGTTTCAAGTATGTTGTGCTTTAACAAACTTAATGAATCCCCTTTTAAAGGAAGTGAGTGAACCTATGGGAAGGTGTGCCTGCTTTAGTGATGAGGAGGACTAATTTTTAATTTGAGTTACTTT
>NW_026267726.1:9119-10118 GCF_000697945.3 Frankliniella occidentalis
TTTGATTTGAAAAGATTAAATGCTGTCACTTCATTTAAGGAACCCCACTCTAGTGCTCTCTCACTTTCAGTTTTTGCTTTTTTATTAGGATTCCTCTGGAAGTGGGATCTACCGGCAATAGCTTTCAGGAGAGAAGCACAAGAACGCTTTCCTGTGCTGGCTCTGATGGCGAAGCCAAAATTACTGGCCGTTAGGCAGTGCGTGTGCAGCACAGACCACAAAAGAACGCTTGATTGTCCACAAGTGGCAGTGGCAATATCAGCAATATCACTTGGGGATAATTTGAAAAAATTAATGAGATACCGGCACTTATCAGCTGCTGCTCTAAACTCTGGGGAACGAATTGCCTCTTCTATAGCTGGTGTATTCAGGGTAGGTACAGTTGGAGTGGCAGTCGTGTTGTCATCCAACACATTATTATCCGCTGTAGAGAGTTCTGGTTCAGGGTCTGTTAACCACTTGATGGAAAGAGCAGCACCTTTGCAGCTTGGGAGGTTCTTTCGGGCTTCCCTGACCTCCTCCACTGACAGGGGGCCTGGAATTGATTGATAGTTGGGCCTCGTAGGAGGGTAATAGTGGTCAATGGGAAGTCCCTCGTTGTCATGGCCAGCTTTCTTCTTTAGTGTCCAGGAGCATGCGACATCAGTGACACTAATGTTCCGGTTGCCATACAGGAGAAGGGCAGCGATGTGGTGGCACCTTCCATACTTCCCTATTGGACAACTGCACTCAGCACTGCAGATTTTATCCAATGAGTAGAACACCTGCACAGATAATAAACAAGTTGTTTTTGTAATTGCAGAAAACCACCAGCTCATTTTCTTAGCACTATGAACCCTGCTTCTCTAAATACCTTCACATTTCTAACTTCTTGTCTTTGACTGGCTTGAACTTTCCCCCATAGAACACCTTTGGCCCTATCTATATTACATGACATTATGTGGCCAGACAACAAGGAATCCTCTCCTTTGTCAACTGCACTTAATTTGATGATGCAAG
>NW_026267726.1:14283-15724 GCF_000697945.3 Frankliniella occidentalis
CACCAACCTTCAACAGGTTTATAGAATCAGACCATCACCATGGCGCTTGCGCCAGCACTTATTGTGCTTGGAATCGCATCCCTAGCTTGTTCTAGAGAGACGACAGTGTCTTTCGGATCGTGTTACTCCATGAGTGATCCCGGCGCGATGGCACAGTGCGCAGGCTCGCTGAAGGACAGCGGAGCCATCACCGACGCGGAGTTCCAATCTTTGTTATTCCGAGCAATGGAGCGTACAAAATCAGAGTCGACGTATTACTCTACTGGCATCGTGCTAGGCGACTCGTACGCCTTGACAATGGGAACTCAAGAATACTACCGCCTTTCTAGGCACTACTCGGTCCCTCTGCGTATACCGAAGTGGGGCTCGCTACCCACGCCCCTGAGCCCTCTGTTCGAGGGGGACAAGCCAATAGTAGTTTTTCCAACCAATAGAGTCGATGGACTAGTTAGTATCAGGGATGCTAAGGGTATACTGTCTAGGTACTCTGGCACGACATCTAAGCCAGTGCTCTACAACGCTGGCGCCACTCCACTCTCGATTGAAAGAGCTTTGGCCACCTGTGGTAGCGTCGACGAGGACTTGCTGCGCGCGATAGATGGTTGGAGCGGCGTTGCTCTAGCAATGTCGCCCGACCAATTCTGTCGCGAAGCGTGGCAGCACTCCTTCACGCTTATCATCGGGCAGCTTGACAGATCTGAGATCCTGATGGCAGGGGTGCCAGTCGCTGGTCACACTCTCAAATGGGCCATACATTTATCCCCTATGCAGGTTACGCATTACGGTGCAGTACCTGAAGATTGGGCTAAGGTTTTTCCCAAAGCGGCCGGCCGGCCATGAAGAGCCCAGGCTCGTCGGCCGGTCACTTAGAGGTGAATGCAGAGATGTTATACGTCCTGCATACCATGCCTGTATTCCACGCATTCGACCCGATAACACTGGAGTACGCCATACCCCCACTTCTTGGGGCGGCAGTCCAGTCGGGTTTTCACCTCACTCCGCATGTTGCGGCGGGTGGGGTGTTCGTCACCGCATCTATTGCCGTGTGGGCCTTCTGGCACCTCGCGGGATTAGTGTGGTTGACCGGTGCTAATATCGGATTAGCCGTGATCACCATCTACCCGTGGACTACACTTTGTGCCTCCCCTGGATCCTCCCTCATCACTTTGGTTCTGCTTGTTAGTAACCTCATTAGGGGTGCGAAAACGCCCAATAACTCTTCCGGTCCCAAAGTGGTTCATATGCCACCCATCCATTCGGCATATTCCCAGGTGACAGGATTGAGGACACCCGACTCGAAACCATGGCAGGCTTTTATAATGCTAGTTGTAGTTGGCGCTCTTATGTTAGCTTCTTCCATAGCAGTGAAGAATGGGCTAGTGGATGAAAAGCTCCTTACATGACCTTTGCGCCGCTTGACCATGCGTATCCGGCGTCCCCA
>NW_026267726.1:16784-17062 GCF_000697945.3 Frankliniella occidentalis
CAGACAAACAAACAAACAAACAGAATGAAACTTTTCGGATCAGTGGAGTAATGGGGTTCGCTAATCGCTCAGCCAAAAATAAAACTGGGTAGATGTACGCCAGACCACGTCTCGCGTAACAGGCTTCGCGATATCTCACGAAACACTGTCACGCTGCGAGGTGCCTGGCATACATCTACCTAGGCCTGCGCGCTGTCACCCGAGTCGAGAAGTGCAAAAGTGTACACAAAGATACGGGCCTCCGGCCCATCAACGGCCCGTCACTTTGACTAAGCATG
>NW_026267726.1:18068-18932 GCF_000697945.3 Frankliniella occidentalis
GTTTGAGGCACTTGCTACAAGAGTGGGATGGTTCCCCAGTATGACAAGAGCAGCAGGATACATTGTCATCCACCAGTGCAACGGTTGATGAGCACTCTTCCGGAACGCTCTCTAAAATTTGAAAATGTATTAACTTCTTAACAAAGAATACAACTAAACCAATTGTAAAGGTGAAGATGAAGCTGCATTCATCATAGGTCATGTATACAAAGGACACATCTTCCACTCACTACACCACTTGTTATGGTGATTGAAGAACAGTGGAACCAGTGCAACGGTCATACATGAAAATAACTGATCAAACACCATTGCTGTCAGCATTAGTCCAAGCTGGCTCTCTCCGGAATCAACTTTTTATGAATCATCCACTTCAAGTCTTTTACAAGATTTGGCTTGAGCGACAAAGGACCGCTTTATTGTTTTGGTGGCTTAAAAGTTTCCCAACTGACAGGGCGACTAGGGGAGACCGGGGTCCCATGAGCCACTTTTTGTTTTTCGCACCTGTAGGCTACAAATGGCGAGATATCTGAACTTTCTGAGGCGGGGCTGACACTGTGGTTCATTACCCATCAAACAGCACCCATGCCGTATTTTTAGCACGACAGTTCGGCACACGGCTTAATTTAAAAATACCTTGCAATGGCTCATGGGACCCCAGGCCCGGGGTCCCATGAGCCACCCGCAGGGACCAATGATTTTTACGGCAATTCCGATGCAAAAAGGGTATAATATTAATTTTCATGTAGTTTAACGATTTAGATAAAAAATAGTTATTGCAAACAGTTCATTTCTTTGTAGACTCGGCTGAGAAGATCCTTTTCTTTATTTTTGTGTATTTTCGAGTAAAGCAGTTCGGAAATATAC
>NW_026267726.1:19221-21046 GCF_000697945.3 Frankliniella occidentalis
CAAAGAACGTCCCTTGGTCACTCAACTTCTTCTTATACTTGATTTTACTAGGAGTAGCAGGATCAAATATAATTTCATGTACCTTAGAAATAGAAACTTTATCCCACAGAAAATTATTTTCTGCAACATCTTTGAAAGAAAGTATGTTATCTTTGCTTTACCTGAACCACAGCGTACATAGGTCTCTGAATTTTCGCAGTTATTATGAAGCCGTACCACTCCTGTGGTGTAAAAATATCATTGGTTCTGGTCTTCTTCTCACTCAATTCTTGCGTGTACAGAGTCACACTCCATTTGAGTGTGTCCTTTTTGGAGATACCGGTGAACAATCTTGATGCTATACTTTTTACTAAATATATTGTACATTGAGTACAATATTTAATTCTTATTCTGTTACCAGCATGAGTCACTGTACACATGCAATTCTTTCAAACCATTTGCTACTTTCTCTATATACATGTACACGCAACAAGAAATCTCAGCTGCTCATCTTCCAGCTAAAGTCATATCCCAGACATAGCAGGTAGCTTTTTTTCAAAGTACAATCAAAGATGGTGAAATTAAAGCAAGAAATCTTTCGTTTATAAACAAAGCGGCCGGTAACTTGTCAAAGTAGAGCCCTTTGGGCGAAAATTTCGTCCGTTTCGCTCTACCTCAAACCGTTTAAGCGCTAGAGGGTCTTTTTTGACGAAAATTAGCTAAAAATTGCCATAGTGAACAATAAGTTGTAGTAAAAGGCCTACAAACCGCAAAATTGAAAGGAAACTCTCTCCCTACTCCCCAAAAACGTTTTCTAAGCAGAAGAGTGGGTTGTAGTTGCGGTGCTTCACCGTTACATCCCTTTCTCGAGCCTTCGGGGCAAACTCAAAGACGACGGGTGTACCGCTACATCATTCGACCGTGTTCTCCAGCAAATCGCGTGACAAAATGGTCGGGCCGCAGGCTCGACCATCGCCGCCGGCAGGCCAAGCAGGCGAGGGGGCCACCACTCGCGTAATCTTGTGTACAGATGAGGGTGTAATCCCTTCGTAATCCTTACCTATTCCGTGTAATCCTTGACCAAATTTTAAAACATTATCACCAAATATTACCTTATTGTCCAAATTTGATGGTTTTAGAGCCTGTGATTCAACAAAATTCACATGTAATCCCTGTAATCACGTAATCCTGTGTACGTCCTCAATCGATGTGGTGGCCCCCTCGCAAGCAGGCCCGCCCTTCCGTCAAACGAAGTTGCCGGCGGAGCGAAGCGGAGCTGGTAACTCCGTTTGGCGGAAGAAATCACGAAAAACAAATATTTACCATGTACGACGATGATTTTTGTTAATAAATTCCAACTCCCGGCCCCCACCGCGCCTCGTCCCGCGCGTCGCACGTCCCAGCTCGCTTGGCAAGCTATTGCCCTCGCTGCTGGCCGCAGCCCGCCTCCCACCAGCGAGCGACATCGGACGATGTTGTTCGGAGTTCAACTTGCAGTGGCTAGGTCGGGCGTTTAGATTCTCGAGGAAAAATGGCGTATCCGGTTGGAACATCGATTTAGGACCGAAAATCAATACAAATCAGCTTCTTTTGATCTATAAAACACTTTGTTTGAACTTTGTTAAACCGGCAGAGTAACACATCGAACTTTGTGTAAGGGGAAGGGGAGCGCGGCACTTCGGACTTTGTTTAACGGGAGCGCGCAACATCGGACTTTGTTGTTAGGAGGCATCGTCTTCTTCAGGGTTAAAGATTTTTTCCAGCATCCCAGCAACTCTTTTTCGTGGCTCAAATGAGTTTGCCTCTACTTGTATTAGATCATTACAACTAACCATATAACTAGCCC
>NW_026267726.1:22061-22435 GCF_000697945.3 Frankliniella occidentalis
CTACTGCTATTTTACTAGGCGATTATGTCAATTTTTTGCTTTTCCTGAATGTGGACTAATTACGCTTCAGAACTTAAAACGAAAAGAAACTGTGTGGCAATGTATAGTCAACCCAACATGCGTTAGCCAACCATTGATCAAGGTATGTTTCAGATATTTTTTTTCTTGCAAACTGGCTTTTCGATTAAGATTTATTTTAATGTCTTCTACATTTGAGTCTCACCTCAATTTTTTAAACGCTTTGTTTATTAAATTATGCTCCGGTGATTATGCTCCGGCATCTATCCAGCTAAAGACCAAATCGAACTTTGATGAAGCAACAACGGAATCAAGACGGAATCTTTTCATGACTGTTGTGTGATATGCAAACTTCT
>NW_026267726.1:22978-23363 GCF_000697945.3 Frankliniella occidentalis
CTCTTCTTTTAGTAGACAACTAATGGACAAATAACGGGCGAAATCGTCAAGGGTCACTTTTGACTCCTGTAAATTCGAAATGGAATGCCTCAGTAACGCCATTGTTGACTGTGCGCGCGAAGCAACGCACGTGAGAGTCACCCAGTCCCATGATGTCTAGGGCGGAAACCATATTACTGCCGTTGTCTGTGGTAAAGGTACTCACTCTTTCCATTTTTATTTCCCATTGCTCAAGCATGTCCTTCAATACTGGGGCAAGAAGTTCACCAGTGTGGTCCTCTGAAATCTGTTTCCAGTTCAAGGTCACATGCACCAGCACCCAGTCATTTTACCCTGTATGAAAGGGGGCGCGCGTGCAGGAGGGGGCGGGGCGGCGGACAGCCGC
>NW_026267727.1:0-1414 GCF_000697945.3 Frankliniella occidentalis
GGAGAGAGGGGGGGGGGCGAGGTGGCGGCGGTGGCGGAGGCAGTGCAACCTGTCTAACAGGTGGGAAGGGAGGGGTTGGGCGGGGAGGCGCGGAGGAGACGCGGGCCGCGCAGGGGCCCAACAACAGCCCCGCTGCTACCTGCAGCCCGCCCTGCTGCAGCCGCCCAGCCACACAAGCCACACCAGCGACGCTGCAGCTGCTGCTGCACGTCGCTGCACCGGGGGGTCGTCAGAGCAACCTGTCCTGCCCGAAGGGAAGGCGATTCACAAGACACAACGCGGCGTCATTTCTGTTGCCAGTTCACACTTGCCTTCTTGCATGGATACTACCCACTAGGGACCGTTAGGCACCGTGGTGAGAACCGGTAGGCAACCCAGCTCGCACGGCTGCATGTGCGGGACGCGGGCGGTGTCACAATGTTGACATTACTTTATCTGTACAGAAGGTGAGCAAAACCAGCAAAACATCCCACGAATAAGCCCCTTGCGTGGTGGGCCGCATCTACGCCTGCCTCCTACTAGGCCACATTCGTACACCCGTGCCAAGGGGTTGCCTAGAAGGCAGGCGCTGCGCTAGAGGCAGTCCACGATAAAAACGAGTCCTTGGATTCCCAGGAGAGTTGCGACCCCAGTGGATCCTAAGCAAGCAATTGTTCCTAGGGGATCTACCCGTATGAGAAGTTAACGCTGAAACAGAACTGGCGGTCGTCTTTTTTACAAGACTCCTAGCAGAGGTCCAGAGGGCGTCCGGTAGACGACCAGAAGATGAAAGTAAGACAACCGGGCTCGCCCCGTTCGTCTCGTGGTGGTCCAGGTGTTGTCCCGGGGATGTCTCAAGCAACACTATGTAGCTGTCTTCTCCTCGTCTTAAAAAGAGCCCGTTTTGAGACAACCGGAAGACGACCGTGATAAAACCATGAAAAATGTCACTGGTGCGGCAGGGAATCGAACGCGGTAACGAACGATTGGTAGTCTGTCGCTGTATCCACCTGGCCAGGGAGGACACAGAGGTCGGTGGGCGCCGGGTTCCGGCACTTGCCGCTCGTTGAAGCTCAAGCGGCTGACTAAAGCTGCCTTGGTATGAGTCTTGCACGGCACGCCCTTGTGCGTTTGTACATGGTTCATGTGTACATGGTGCTTTTGAACATGTGCCCTTTGCCTCTTTTCTCCGTGATCTGTTTGTTGCGTCGTCCCTGTCACGTCGAGTCAACGAACCTTTTAACAATGATAATGCTATGGCTACAAAAAGACAGTCGAAATGCACAGAATAACTAAGTCCTTATTCAAACCCATCATGGCCTGTTCGCCGTGGATGAAACCAGTAACAGCGCACCTTTCTAGGCCCGAAACAAGGCAGCTGGAGCGTAATCTGTCGCTTGAGCTTCAACGAGCGGCAAGTGCCGGAACCCGGCGC
>NW_026267727.1:1464-2042 GCF_000697945.3 Frankliniella occidentalis
CCACTTATTTTCGGAACGCATCTAAGAACAAAAACGGAAATCAAACGGAAAAATGAAGGAAATGGAATGACCTTACAAAACCTTAAATTAACGGATCCGTTAAAATACATGAATAGTACGAGATAAGATACGATACGGTATGAGATACCGTAAAAGTAAATTTAAAAAAAGATGTATTAGCAACAATAACCATAGGCAATATGTGACTGCTGTTAGGCTGCGAGCTCAGCACGAGGACCGCAAGGTCCTGGCTAGTATAGCTTAATGTGAAGTGGTGGACGGAAGTTTTTGAGCTTGAGAATCCCAGAGAGAGAGAGCTTCGCTTCGCTCAGCAAAGAGTTAGAGACAGGGGAACGGGTTGGGGAGAAGCGAACACAACGCAAAGCCGCATCGCACTGGTCCGGCACAGGCTCCGCAGCTTACCCGTATGAGAAGTAAACGCTGAAACAGAACTGGCGGTCGTCTTTTTTACAAGACTCCTAACAGAGGTCCAGAGGGCGTCCGGTAGACGACCAGAAGATGAAAGTAAGACAACCGGGCTCGCCCCGTTCGTCTCGTGGTGGTCCAGGTGTTGTCCC